>NW_024100632.1:1022500-1205000 GCF_016545835.1 Crotalus tigris
AATTAAGATTTACAACAAAGAGCTGAGTGTCTCTCTCTGGAGTCCCATTTGGTCTAGGAGATGACAATGGCAGGAAATGAAATGAAGAGCTTTCTTTTGCCGGCCCCTAGCTGAATCTGGTTTCTTGAAATTAATGCTTTCCATAACTCTCTTCTGCTAGTGTTCATTTAACAGAGTATCAGAATAATAGAGTTGGAAGGGAGCTTGGAGGTCATCTAGTCCAGCCCCCTGCTCAAGCGGGAGACCCTATGCCAATCCAGACAAATGCCTGCCCAGTTTCTTCTTGAAAACCTCCAGTGATGGAGCACCCACAACTTCTGGAGGCAAGCTGCTCCACTGGTTAATTGTCCTCACTGTTAGGAAGTTTCTCCTTAGTTCTAGTTGCTTCTCTCCTTGACTAGTTTCCATCCATTGCTTCTTGTCCTGCCTTCAGGTGCTTTGGGGAATGGCTTGACTCCCTCTTCTTTGTGGCAGCCCCTGAGATATTGGAACACTGCTATCCTGTCACCACTAGTCCTTTTTTTTTTTTACTGGGCTAGACATACTCAATTCCTGCAACTGTTCCTTATATGTTTTAGTCTCCAGCCCACTAATCATCTGTCTGTCTGTCTGCCTGCCTGCCTGCCCGCCCGCCCGCCCGCCCGCCCGCCCGCCCATCTATCTATCTATCTATCTATCTATCTATCTATCTATCTATCTATCTATCTATCTATCTATCTATCTATCTATCTATCATCTATCTATTATCTTTCTATTATCTGTCTGTCTGTCTGTCTGTCTGTCTGTCTGTCTATCTATCTATCTATCTATCTATCTATCTATCTATCTATCTATGTATCATCATATTTCTTAATCACCCATCTCAGTCAGTGAGGAACTTTGGGAAGTATCAGTAATCAAGACCAAACAAGATAATGTTCTAAACAATTTCCATTATAATTTGCTATTAAATTGGAAATATAAGTTGCATAGACACAAAGAACGTGAGATGCCCCATAGGATTCCAACTGGATACTTCCAGATTCATGGATCAGCCCCTTAACTCCTCTATCACTTTTGTTCCTGTGATATGATAAGGCTGTAGTGAGGTTGAAATGTGTGTGAAAATGAATGAAGTGCCTGACCCAGTTTTTAATTTGGGATAAATCTCTGTCTCCTGGCACCAGTTTAATACCATTAAACCTCAACCAGCGTCTTGCAATCCTTAATTCAGTTTGTCTTTTTCTTCTGCTGGCTGGGTCTTATATTCTTCTGTCTTTGCTCGGCTCTCCTGGAGGATTGTTGCTAGCTATAAAGATAAACAAAATAAGCTTTGCATGATAGGGCTTTCCAGATCAAAGGAAGGCTGCTGGCGAGGCCCCTATTCTTCTGCCAATTTATTAGGTCAGATAAGGTTCTCCAGAGATTGCCTACAGGGTGGTTAAGACTTGAGGCTGGAAACATACAGAAATGACCTATTTCTAAACATTGCTTGCCCCATGTGATAAATACTCCTGCATTTGATGAGGTTTAGACCACAGTCTGATATTCTGGAAAAGCCCCTGGTGATCCTACCTTCACTGGATCATGCTTTTACTCATAGCTGCTTGCTCTGGATCCCATGTGGACATGGGAATGTCTAGGGATAAAGGGGAGAGGCAGAAAAACCAAGGTGTTCTAGACTCATGCTGGTGGGAGAACTGTGGACGGAGAATGGGCTGATGCAAGATAAGTTCACTAACCCAAGGAAACAGCACTGTGGATTTAGAGATAATGAAACAATCTGATGCTATATTACACTTGCCAACTTTGGTGAAACCCAACACTAATGAAATGAAGGAATCTGAAATTGTCTCATATAACAGAATAGGAAAGGACCTTGGAGGTCTTCTAGTCCAACCCCTAGTTCAGGCAGGAAACCTTATACCATTTCAGACAAATGATTTCCAATCTCTTCCTTAAAACCTCCAGTGTTGGAACACCCACAACTTCTGGAGGCAAGTCATTCCACTGGTTAATTGACCTCACTGTCAGGAAATTTCTCTTTAGTTCTAGGTTGCTTCTCTCCTTGTATAGTTTTCATCCATTGCTTCTTGTTCTGTGTTCAGGTGTTTTGAAAAGTAGGTTGAGCCCCTCTTCTTTGTGGCAGCCCCTCAAATATTGGAACACTGCTATCATGTCACCCCTATAGTCTTTCTTGTCACTAGACTAGAGATACCCAATTTTGGCAACCATTCTTCATATGTTTTAGCCTCCAGGCCCCCAATCATCTTTGTTGCTCTTCTCTATACTCTTTCCAGAGTCTCAACACCCTTTTTATATTGTGGTGACCAAAGCTGGATGCAATATATTCCACATGTGGTCTTACCAAGGCAGTATGCAGTGGTACTAACACTTTACGTGAACTTGATTCCATCCCTCTGTTAATGCCACCCAATGTATCTGTTCCTGCAGGTGGGGGGGTGCCTGGGAGGGGTAGCTTGATTCTCCAAAACCTGGTTTTGAATCAGCTGTGATTATAATCCTCAACTGAAGTTACTGTTGTAAGCCTTTTCTCTGCTGGGTTTGGCTTGACCTCACTGGAATTAGCCTGGACAGAAGAGTCTAAGAATTCATTTCCTTTGAGGAGAACATGGAGAGAGGTGGGGGGTTGCAAAACCTGTCAAAATGGCATCTCCTAGCCCAGGCTAAAGGCTGCCTCGGTGACATGCCTTGGTTTGTCCAAACTGGTTTTCTTGTCCAATTAAGTCAGAACAGTCTTATGCACTTAAAGCTTCTTACGATTCCCTGGAGGAAAATGCCAGACCTGTCAGAGAAAACAAACAGGGGCTTTCTTAGCCTGTGTGTGTTCTGATTAACAAACCTATTAGGGCTATAAAACCTGGGACCTCTGTTTTCTGGGTAAGAGTGTACATTGGGAAGCTGTTGACAGCTTCTAAGGTTGATCCTTTTACACATGAGCTGGAAACCTGTCAGCAAGTCGGTGGACAAGCACCAGGACTTGAACAAGAGCAACAACAAGAACGAATACAAAATTAAAAATAGTCAATACAAAATAATAATAATAAAATGGAAGTTGAACGATTGTGGAAGAAGAAATCAGGGATTGTATCAATGGTAATAGGCACCCTTGAAGCACTACCAAAAGGGCTACCAAAATACAAGGAAATTTTGAACTTATTAGATCTGAATACTTTGACTGCAAAGCAACAACAACAACACTCTATTCCAGGGGTCTTCAAACCTGGCCCTTTTACGACTTGTGGACTTCAACTCCCACCTATCAGCAAGTCGGAGGACAAGCACCAGGATTTGAACAAGAACAACAACAAGAATGAATACAAAATTAAAAATAGTCAATACAAAATAATAATAATAATAAAATGGAAGTTGAGCGATTATGGAAGAAGAAATCATTTGGTAGGAAGCACTACCAAAAGGGCTACCAAGATACAAGGAATTTTTGAACTTATTAGACCTGAATATTCTGACTGCAAAACAACAACAACAACAACACTCTATTCCAGAGGTCTTCAAACTTGGCTCTTTTATGACTTGTGGACTTCAACTCCCAGAATTCCTCAGCCAGCGTGCATGCTGGCTGAGGAATTCTGAGAGTTGAAGTCCACAAGTCATAAAAGAGCCAAGTTTGAAGACCCCTGCTCTATTCGGAACTCAAACGTTACCTTAACAGCTCTTAGGTCCTTGGTTAGGACTTGAATTTGTTAAGTTTTTACCAGGCCCAGACTGTGAATCGAATTGAAGAATAACCGTAGTAGTAGTAGTAGTGGTAGTAGTAGGAGGAGGAGTAGTAATATTAGTAGCAATAAAAACTGGGGTAGAGAATTACAGAGATTTATTTGGCTGGCTGAGGAATTCCACAAGTCTTAAAGTTGCCAAGTTTGAAGACCTCTGTAGTGGAAGGTCTTCCTCATTTGACAAGATAATGTTTGATTTACATCATTGGCCGGGAAGTGTGGAAGGTTGTGGCACGAAGGAAATGTGTTTGTTTGTTGCAGGAAAGGAGACACGTGACTGCCATTTGGAACTGCAAGCAGCCCATTTCAGATCAATGTCTAATTTCCTCATCACGGCCAGCTTCCTCCTCTCCTCTCGTAACTGTCTCAAAAAGGCAATGCCATTGCTAATTTCATTTCTGCACTCCCTCAGCAGTTCAAAGTGGTTTGCATCCAAATTTAAATCATTTCAATAGAGAAAGAAAATGGTGGATTAAAGTCAACAAAGGGCCCTTCTTAAAACCATTTGAAATTGAAGTTTAAGTTGAAAGCCAGGCTGAAAAGATAAGTCTGTGCTTCTCAACCTTAGCAAATTTAAGATTTGTGGACGTCAACTCCTAGAATTCTGGGAGTTAAAGTTCACACATCATAAAGTTGTCAAGATTGAAAAATGCTAAGATATTTAAAGCTGTCTTGAACAAAGTAGATCTTTGATATCTACAAGGGCTCATTCTACAACTTAGGGTAAGTGGGAGGGACAATTCCAACTCAGACCAGTGCATGTAGAAACCACACATGGACTTTTCCTGACAACTTCCTTCATAAGTCATAAAATCATGGAATCACAGGACTGGAAGGGACCTTGGAGGTCTTCTAGTCCAACCCCCTTACATTGCATCTCGGACAAATGTCTGTCCAATCTTTTCTTGCAGCTGTCTCAGCAACTATTGAAAGCTGACCCCTATTTCCTAAAGCTTGATTTGATTGAACTAACTCAACTGCCTCAAAATGAATTTGGAATAGTTGTGTGGGACCTCAGACTTGCGAACAGAATCAGTATCTGTTTTCTGCTGTTGACTAGTGGAGAACAAAAGACTTATTTGGCTTTGTTTTTGTAACCCATTCCCTACGCTCCAAACGTCCATGGCCCCGAGGAGTACAGATTTTAAGTAGGATAATGAATATTGCTCTCTACCCGGCTAAATCATGTAAGGAAAGCAAGTGATTTTGACCCAGGAAAATCTGACTGACAGATACATTAAGAGAGACACAGCAGACGGGAGTAGGTGACTGAGTTGAGGTCAATGGATCAAAAGGTAGCAGGCTGTAAGTCTCCTCATAAACAAATAATGATTTAGGAGAATTACACCTAGGGCAAGACAAAGGGGTAGCTTTTAATTGCTTTGCCCACAGAAGGAGAACGGATAGAAAGGAATCTACTGAACCATCCATCACAATCTAACTAACCTCTGGGAAGAACGGGGTTGAATGTGGATGACGGATACTCAACTGAAGCCCATTCGTTTACGGTTATTCATTTATGGGGTTCAGGTCTAACCTTCTCTTTGAAAGTTCAAGGTGGTGTATCTCTGTCATCCCATTCTTTTCCCCCCAACAATAGCGCTAGGGGGAAGATTGGGCAAAGAGAAAGGGACTGGTCCAGTCACCCAAGAAACTGTTTCCTTGGTGTGTGTGGCCTTCATCTAGTAGTTAAATAGTTGATGGAACACCAATTAAGTTGTGGTGAAAGCAAATCCTTAGTAGGATCTGAAAATAAATCTAGTGAAAAGAAGGACTAGGGGTGACATGATAGCAGTGTTCCAATATTTGAGAGCTGCCACAAAGAAGAGGGGAGTTGTCAATCTATTTTCCATCAGAAGGCAAGACAAGAAACAATGAATGGAAACTAATCCAGGAGAGAAGCAACCTAGAACTAAGGAGAAACTTCCTAACAACGAGAACAATTAACCAGTGGAACAGCTTGCCACCAGAAGTTGTGGGTGCTCCATCACTGGAGGTTTTTAAGAAGAGACTGGACAACCCTTTGTCTGGAATGGTATAAGGTCTCCGGCTTGAGCAGGGGGTTGCTCTAGTCTAAAAGACCTCCAAGGTCCCTTCCAACTGTTATTGAGGGAGCGGAGAGGGGTCAGCATCTGGTTACAGAGGAGAAATGTTCAGTTGAGAAGAGATTCTTAACTTCTGTCATGCTAGGCTTCCTACATTATGAACCATTGGATTCCGTAGAACCCAGTGAGGATTCCTTTGGAATCCTTTGAAACTATCTCAAAACTGATCTTGCAAGAGTGGAGGATGCTACAGACCCATCAGAATCCAGAATTAAGTAGGTTCACCTGCAAGAGAGAATCTACTTCTCTCTTGCAGGAAAACCTGCATCTTGTAGGAGAACCTTTCTCAGCTTCTCAGCTTCTCATTTTTCCTACTGGCTACTCCTGTTGGTATCTTACAAATTGCCACTTGCCTCTTCCGCTCATCCATACCTTTAACTCTTCTGCAATTTATTTCTTCACTTGCTTTTCTTCTCTTTGGGTTGGGGGGCGGGGTGTCTGGTCTCTGTTTCAGTTTCTTTCCTTTTGAGTTTCCTCCTTCTGCCCAAAGCTGTGGGATCCAGCAAAGCTGTTTGTTAATCTCTTTTGGCTTTACGTGATCTCTCAGGAGCCCTGCAGGTGGCACAGTGAGTCCTCTGGAAATTGACAGTCTGTCAGTTCTTCAGTCTTGAGCAAAAAGCATGGAAACATTTTTGAACCAACAATAAAACAAGTTTGGTTGCCATGTCTCAATTTAATCTACCTGGATATCCGAGAATCTTCATCCCCGGTGAGTCCACTGTTTCCCAAGAAAACAAGGAACTCAACCAACAGCAGGCATGAGACCCTAAGAATTTGAAGCGTTCCACCAGATTCCTGCTGGGAAATTCACAGGATCCGTTCTGTGTCACTCTGTCGACTGACTTTCTCTCTTTCGCCTCCACCCGCAGCTCTGTTGTCAAATTGTCAAGAAATATGCGGACAGTTGTGGCATTTCTGTATGTGCCTCTGAACTAGGTATCTGGAAACAGTTCCAAAGCTGTCAAACTATGCCATCAATTAGGCTTCATTGCCCAGTCATCCAGCTATGCAGGCTGGATTTGGCATTTTTGTCCAGCCACCGAGTCCTTCCCAAGAAATGTTTGATAGTGTGAAAGTCCTCATTGCAGGATGTGAGCTGTTCCAAGTAAAGCTGCCTTTCGCAATTGACTAAGGGTGATTTTGTCAATGCCAAGGCTGTTCAAGGGAATAATAATAATAATAAATGAAAAGAAAGAGAAAGAAAAGGAGAAGAAAGGAGGAGAAGGAGGAAGGAGGAATGACAAAGGAGGAGAAGGAGAAGTGGAAGGAGAAAAAAGAGAAGAAAAAGGAAGAAGGAGGAAGGAAGAAGGAGGAGAAGGGGAAGGAGAAGGAGAATGGTGATATCAACCAAGTGCATACTATAAATTGCAAAATAATTTCTGTTATCTAAGTAGAAAAGCAACCCATCTCATCCTACTAGGAAAGTGTCAGTCGAGCGATTTGGGGAGGGTGAATAATCCAGAAGAGAAGAGAAAGCAGCTCCTCATGGCAAGTCTTCTCTCTTCTTTTAAGCACGGTCCTGGGCTGGGGACTTTCAAGCAGGAGAGGATGGCCGGAATTCGGGGTGAACCTAAATCCAGCCCAGCTCATTTTTAGACCTTAAGCCCCAACTTCAGCCGTTCTCCCCAGGAGGGGGTGTCTCAATGTAAAACCTCAGAGGGAGAATTCAGCCCAGCGCTTCCAGGCTGATCAAAGCCAGCTGGCCTCTGCAGTGGGCAGGCAGTTAGAAAAGCCAGCTGGCCTCAGTGACGGAAGGGGGTATTTCCTGTCCCATCCACGCACACCAGACTGTCCACCCATGCCTGGGCAGGCGAGGGGTGGCCTGCCTTGTCTTTGTTCCCAGTCACTGCCCTCTCTTCTGTCTGTGGGCCTGAGAAGGAGGAAGTGCTTGCTCTGTGGTTTGTTCCCGTTAGGAGCAATTCTGCCTTGAGCCCTGCAGCCAACTAGAGAGTGTTACAACTCTTCCTTTTCAACCTGTTTCTACGTACTTGATCTTAACCCAAAGATCTTTGGTCTATTCTGTAGTAAAATCTGTAGTATGTACTTGGAAGGGGTCTTGAGGTCTTCTAGATCAACCCCCTGTTCCAAGCAGGAAATTGTGAAGGGCTCAATAGGTGGACAAAAATGCCAAATCCAGTCTAAACATCTGGCTGTGTGGTCAACCATAATTCTTCTTTCTTTCTTTCTTTCTTTCTTTCTTTCTTTCTTTCTTTCTTTCTTTCTTTCTTTCTTTCTTTCTTTCTTTCTTTCTTTCCTTCTTTCCTCCCTCCTCTTTTTCCCTTTCTCCTCTTTCTTTCTTTCTTTCTTTCTTTCTTTCTTTCTTTCTTTCTTTCTCCATTCATTCATTCATTCACCCCTCTTTCCCTCTCCTCTTTTCCCCTTTTTCTTCTTTCTTTCTTTCTTTCTTTCTTTCTTTCTTTCTTTCTTTCTTTCTTTCTTTCTTTCTTTCCCTTCCTTCCTTCCTTTCTTTCTTTCTTGCTTTCTTTCTCTTTGCCTAATGCACGACTGCTTCTCCTGCTTTTCTTTCAGCCGAAAAAGAAAGTAAACAAACCATAATCAATTGTCCCAACATTAGGCCGTCATAATTCATCTATTCCACATTAAGAAGCTATAATCCATCAACTTGACATGAGAACAGAGAATGGATGCTGGGGACCCAGCAGAGCTCCTGGTGTAAAGCCCAGCAACTTGGTAGTGGTCTCTGTCCAGTTGCACCCGGTGAAGATTTACCTCTCTGCCCCCCTCCCCCCTGAATTTTGTTTTCTTTGCGATATATAATTGAATTCAATACTCTTTGAAATGGATGAGCTGGCTGCTTTGTGCTGAAGATGTTACAACGCAAGAAGAAGCACCCCGGTACCATTTCCTCCCCAGGATGCTTACTGTGCAGCTTTGCAACGCTTTGCACATAAATCCAGGGTCATTTTGCTCCCCCCCCCTTCCCCAGGTACTGATTTAGGTGCCTGAGAGCTCTGAGCACAGGTAGTCCTTGACTTACAACCGCAATTGAGCTCAAAAATTTTTGTCGCTCAGTGAGATATTCGTGAGGTGAATTCCCCCCACACACACCGTTTTACGACTTTCCTTGCCAGCGTTGTTCAGTGAATCCCTGGAATTAATTAATTTAAATTTAAAATTTAAATTTAAAATTAATTTAGGAACAGGGTTGTGAAATGAATCTGGCTCCCCCCCCCCCAGTTGACTTTGCTGCTCAGAAGGTCACCAGGAGTTGACACCGATTTAAAGGTGCCCAAAATAAGGAGAAGAACTTCATATCCAACTCTCCGCTCCCCAATTTTCTACTTCTTTACAAAACAAACAAACAAACAAAAACCAACCACCTCGTTAAAAAAAACCCCACACATTTTGCCCTTTGATTCCTCCAGGATAACAGTACACCTCGGCCACTTTCTACAATTCTCTGTGTGCTGAATTCTCTCACCCTCCCTCCTTCCCCGCTCCCTCTCTCTCTCTCTCCCTCTCTCCCTCCCTCTCTCTCTCTCCCTCCCTCTCTCCCTCCCTCTCTCTCCCTCTCTCTCTCTCCCTCCCTCTCTCCCTCCCTCTCTCTCCCTCTCCCTCTCTCTCTCCCTTTCTCTCTCTCTCTCTGTCTCCCTCTCTCTCCCTTTCTCTCTCTGTCTCCCTCTCTCTCCCTCCCTCTCTCTCTTTCCCTCCCCCCATCCCTCTCTCTTTCTTCCTCTCTCTCTCTTTCTCTCCCTCTCTCTCCCTCTCTCTCTCTCTCTCCCTTTCTCTCCCTCCTCTCTCTCTCCCTCCCTCCATCCCTCTCTCTCCCCCCTCTCTCTTTTTCTCCCTCTCCCTCCCTCTCTCTCTTTCTCTCCCTCCCTCTCTCTCTCTCAAAGCGCATCTCTACTCTAAAATGTTGCCTCTAATCCATGAGCAGCTGCAGGTAAAGGCAGCCTCTTTGATTACGACCAAGTCCAGGGCCCCTTTTCCAAACAATGCCAATCCAGTATAAGTCGAGGGGGCAGATCTTCTTAGGTCAGCTTCATTAAAGTTGGATAAATGGCCCGAAGGACGCCCATTAATGTTCCAGAGCAGCTCCTATAGATTCAGTACCTGGTGCCTCGTCTAAAATCAATTTCCTGCTCTGCTAATATAAAAAGGATTGCATTTTCCTTTGCCTGCATCCTCCTGTCTTGCGAAGGGACCGTGAGTTCCAATTCGAGGCCGAGGTAGATACAGACACCTGGCGGTGCTTAACTTTTCAAAAGGAGAGTAATTGTTTCAGGTTTCAGATTAGGTGAGAGATGGAAGTGGAGAAAGAGAGAGAGAGAGAGAGAGAGAGGGAGAGAAGATCCTTCCTTCCTTTCTTCCTTCCTTCCTTCCTCCCCCTCTCTTTCCTTCCTTCCTTCTTTCCTTGCCTTCCTTCCTCTCTCCCTCTCTCTCTCTTTCCTTCCTTCCTTCCTTCCTCTCTCCCTCTCTCTCTTTCCTTCCTTCCTTCCTTCCTCTCTCCCTCTCTCTCTTTCCTTCCTTCCTCTCTCCCTCCCTCTCTCCTTCCTTCCTTCCTTCCTTCCTTCCTTCCTTCCTTCCTTCCTTCCTCCCCCTCTCTTTCCTTCCTTCTTTCCTTTCCTTCCTTCCTCTCTCCCTCTTTCTCTCTTTCCTTCCTTCCTTCCTTCCTCTCTCCCTCTCTCTCTTTCCTTCCTTCCTCTCTCCCTCCCTCTCTCCTTCCTTCCTTCCTTCCTTCCTTCCTTCCTTCCTTCCTTCCTTCCTTCCTTTCTTCCTTCCTTCCTTCTTTCCTTCCTTCCTCCCCCTCTCTTTCCTTCCTTCCTTCTTTCCTTGCCTTCCTTCCTCTCTCCCTCTCTCTCTTTCCTTCCTTCCTCTCTCCCTCTCTCTCTCTTTCCTTCCTTCCTACCTCCCTCCCTCCCTCTCCTTCCTTACTTCCTCTCTCCCTTTCTCTCTCTCTCCTTCCTTCCTTCCTTCCTTCCTTCCTTCCTTCCTTCCTTCCTTCCTTCCTTCCTTCCTTCCTTCCTTCTCTCCCTCCCTCCTCAATTTCTCTTCTAACCTCAGCTTTAGAAGGTGCAGAGCTGGGGATAATAGCTTGTCTCAATCAGAATTAACAGAATAACAGAGCTGGAAGGAACCGTGGAGATCTCCTTGTCCAACCTCTTGGTCAAGCAGGAGCCCCTATACCATTTTTTGACAAATGGCTGCCCAGTCTCCTTTTAAAAGCCCCCAGTGATGGAGCACCCGCAACTTCTGGAGACAACCTGTTCCACTGGTTAATTGTTCTCACTGTCAGGAAATTCCTCCTTAGTTCCAGCTTGCTTCTCTCCTTGATTACCTTCCATCCATTGCTTCTTGTCCTGCCTTCGTTGTTTTGGAGAATAGCGTGACCTCCCTTTTCTTTGTGGCAGCCCCTCAAATATTGGAAGACTGCTTTTATGTCGCCCCTGGTCCTTCTTTTCACTAGGCTAGACATCCCCAATTCCTGCAACCGTGTTTTAGCCTCCAGTCCCCTGGTCCTCTTTGTTGTTCTTCAGTCCATTCACACTAGGGAATTTTCATGCGTTGCTTTGTTTTATTTTTCAAGAGCCGTTCTCTTTGGCTCCATCTCAGGAGATCAAGGTTCAAGAAACCAGTGCAACTGGCGGTTCAGAATCCTTCCCACCTTTCCCCGTGGATTGTGGCAAGGTTGGCTTTACCAGACCTTGGAAAATCTGTCTTCTCCAGCCCAGCTTTTGGACAAGGCCAGCTGTCTACCTTCCTTCTCTGTCTGCATTGCAGCTGTAAAAGAAATGGCTGCCGTCTGATTTATGGAAGATGCAGGGGAAAGTTTTGTATGGACAGTCTTCACCTTTTCGCCCTGGTTCCCTTTCCGGCTGCGATTCCCCCGGCGGTCTCTTTTTCGATCCCCCCCCCCCCGTATCCCTGTGATTTAGTGACCTTGCTCAAATTCCCCAGTTATTCAACTGGAGAACATTCCTTCCTGCTTTTTCCAAATAAATCCGTGTCGCGATCTGACCCACCAGATGGGCAAAAGCGAAAAGGTTGATTAGACATTGGAAATGACGATGTGCTATATATCAAGCAGGTGAGGGAAATATGGCCTGCCTTGATGGGATCTGAAAAGCTCCGGTCTGGAATCACGTCGTGCCAGCTTTTTTTAAAATTTATTTCACAGGAGGTATTGGATTAGAAGAGAAAATGGTTTTAAGGGCTGTCGGGGACTCAGCAATCCATAGAGGGTCCTTGCTTTGGGAGGGAAATCTCCTGGCAAATTATATACGATGTCACTTTCCTTTTTCTGTCTATTATTCCGTGTAGAATCTCTCCACTCTTGTCCTCCACTAAAGTTGAGGCTAAAGGCTTTATTTATATGAATATGGGTAGTCCTTGACTTAGGACTACAGTTGAGCCAACAGTTCTGTTCTTTCTTACCAAAAGGAAGACGTGAAGTATTAATACCACTTTACAAGGCCTTGGTAAGGCCACACTTGGAATATGGCATCCAGTTTTGGTCACCATGATGTAAAAAAGATGTTGAGACTCTAGAAAGAGTACAGAGAAGAGCAACAAAGATGATTAGGGGACTGGAGGCTAAAGCATATAAGGAACGGTGGCTGGAATTGGGGATGTCTAGTTTAACGAAGAGAAGGACGAGGGGGGGACATGATAGCAGTCTTCCAATCTCTCAGGGGCTGCCACAAAGAAGAGGGAGTCAAGCTATTTTCCAAGGCACCCGAAGGCAGGATAAGAAGCAATGGATGGAAACTAATCAAGGAGAGAAGCAACTTAGAACTAAGGAGAAACTTCTTGACAGTTAGAACAATTAACCAGTGGAACAACCTGCCTCCAGAAGCAGTGAATGCTCCAACACTGGAAGTTTTTAAGAAGAGAGTGGACAGCTATTTGTCTGAAATGGTATAGAGTTTCCTGCCTGAGCAGGGGGTTGGACCAGATGACCTCCAAGGTCCCTTCCAACTTTACTACTACTACTATTGTTATTATTATTATTATTATTATTATTATTATTATTATTATTATTACTATTACTATTACTATTACTATTACTATTATTATTATTACTTCCCTTGCCCCCAGAAATCCTTGCCCTGCCGTTTTGGGCTGATATCTCCATCCACCTCCTGCTCAGCCATGACTTGTAAAAAGATGCTTCCTCACCTGGCTCTGACAAGTTCTAACAGTTTCTCTCTGCTTTTTAAAAGCCCTGAGAATATGTTTCCAATATCCTCTTTCTTCTCTCTATTAGCCTGTTACCCTGCTCCATGCTGGGGGGCTCCCGACCTTTATGGCAGGTGGAGAAGGGGAGGGGAGGGGAGGCTGAAATCCAGACTGCATTGAGAATCTGTAGCCTAAAGCTGATGATGGATGGTGTTCCCTTCGCATCTCTTGTGCTTTTAACCTACAGCAGGCTGCTGCTGCTGCTGATGGTGATTCAATTATCCTGGTTGGCACACGGGCCTAACAAATGGCAAATGGATGACCGTGCCAAGCAACTGCTAATCAGGGTTGACGTCGATCTATTATGCAGCTCTGTAGGGAAGGTGGAGGGTTCAGATTGTGCAGGAGGGTTTGAGAAGGTTACCGGTGTTCTCCGTCTCCTTGAATAAAAGGGTTCACCAACGACCATGTCATGTTTAAAGGTCTTGCAGGACCTTCTGAAGGACCTCACCCCTCCAGGCTAGGAGAGAGTAAAACGGGGTATCCAGTTTTTTCTTTAGGTTTTTTTATTTTTTGCAAAAGTTACACCGTTATGATCAGGTTAAGAACAGTCACCCAGACTACACGTGAATGCAGAGAAGAATATTTCAGCCTATCCCATTAGCCTAAAGGGGAAGGGGAAAAAATCAGTGCATTCTGTCTTCTTCTTGGGTGAAGATGAACAGAGAGCCAGGGAGGAAACAATTTGATAGAACATGGGACTGTTTGTGCTTGCAAATTGTGATTCAGTTCAAAAAAAGGGACGATCGAGAGCATCCTGTCATACAGCATCACAGTCTGGTTTGGAAGCATCCCTGCTTCAGACAGGAAGGCGGTGCAGAGAGTGGTGAGAATGGCCGAAAAGATCATTGGCAGCTCCCTCCCTCCCATCCAGGACATAGCACAGAAGCGCTGCTTGAGCAGGGTCCGTAAGATTATCTGGGACACGACAAGTCTCTTCACGATCTGTTTTCCTTGTTCCCTTCTGGGAGGAGGGGGCTTCGTGCTATCCAAAGCAGAACATCCAGATTCAGCCAGAGTTTCATTCCATACAGCATTAACCTTGTGAACTCTCAAGCTTCCTCCTTCCGTTATATATTCAAGATGGACAGGATTTAATATTTATTTGCTACGTATATGTAGGGATGTGGGTCTATGCATAGGGTGTTCATAGTATGTTTAGGTGTGCGTCATGTATGTGTTTCACTTTGAGAGCGGGCAACTACATTTCATTTTTGATGTGTGCCGTTGTGCCCACAGTAAAAAAAAATGACAATAAAGGTTATCTTATCTTATCTTATCTTATCTCATCTTATCTCATCATATCTTATTATCTTATCTTATCTTATCTTATCTTATCTTATCTTATCTTATCTTATCTTATCTTATCTTATCTTATCTCTAGAACTCCCAACTCAGTTATTCTGTTACTCAGTCCTGCAGTCCCAACCTCTGAGAATAGGAGATAACGATGGGGTGTAGTTAAGCTGAACTGTAAAAGAAATACGAGTTCGGTTTAATTGGGAGCCTAACTTCTGTGCAAACATCACCCCAGTCATCTGTTTCTCTCAGAGTGGGGTGGGGGAAACTGCATCACACTGATTTGTTCACGGTCTGGCGATCAAGTGATGAAATTACCAAAGGAAGATCCAGTTCTTCTCTCCTGCAGCTACTTTTGCCACAGCGCACCCCGTCTGAAATAATGAAGCCGATCTGATGAAATTTTCACTGGCTGAAGCAGTCATGCTAATTGGGAGATGGGCTTATTAGTTTAATGACTGATCCAAATGATCAAAAGTCATTAGCATTCATGCCATTACTGTCAGGGCCCAGGGCCTTAGTGCACAAAGATGGGACAGTCGCAAACACGGCTCGGTGTGTGCAAGTAGAAGCCCATATGTCTATGGGAGAAAGCAAAGAGCCAGAATGGAATCCATTAGGTAGATGGAGGAAGAGGAGGAGGAGGAGGAGGAGGAGGAGGAGGAAGAGGAGGAGGAGGAGGAGGAGGAGGAGGAGGAGGAGGAGGAGGAGGAGGAGGAGGAGGAGGAAAATGAAAAGAAGGAGAAGGAGATGGAGGAGAGGAGATGGAGAAAGAGAGGGAGGGAGGAAGAAAAGAAGGAGAGGGTGGAGGAGGAGGAAGAGGAGGAGAAGGAGGAGAGGGAGAGAGAGAAGGAGAAGGAGAAGGGGGGGGGAGAGGAAACATTTCATGAAACACCTGCAAGAAAACCATCAAGCTCAGAGAGTACCAAAAACCTCACAGTTCAAGCGTGAGCCACAAAGACTTTCTTTTATCAGAAACAGACTTTTTTCATGAGTGGGTGGCAAGACCCTCATTGTGTGGGACCCGGGACGCAAGAACAAGGAAAGAACAGAATGCTTTGTCAAGGACCTAGCCATTCCAAGGGTTTTCTGACCCATTCATCATTGGATCTGCTTCACCAGCCTGGATGTGGATGTCCCCCCCTTTTCCAAACATCTCTGAGTCTCTCAGAAATGTTCTCCTCTGGTTACCTGCAGATTTTGCTCCCCTTTCTTCATGGCGCGCAGCTTGACCCCAAATGTCCGACTCCTCTTCAGACCATCTCAATGACCTCCTCAGCCGTGCTTGTCCTTTGAGCGATCCAGAGGAACTCTCTCTCTCTCCCCAAACCATGGGGGGAAAAACCCCTCTCCTTTCGAATTGCTCACGTTTGGGACTTTTAGCTTTTTTCTAGATGTGTTCTATCATCATTGTCTGGCTTTTCCCCAAGGCCGTGGCTACACTTTCAGGACTCAAAACTGTGTGAATCCAAGCAAATGTTTCAGTTACATCCAGGGCCAGAGGTGATGCTAGAATCGGGATTATAGCTGGCATTTGAGATTCCACTGATGTTAGGGGGTCAGGGGTGAACAGAGCAGAATAAGCCTCCCCCTTTGGCTTGTATCCCTCTGGGGAAAAATTTCTGATTTGACAAGGTTGTCTTAAACATAATTCCACGGGGGAGGGGGGGGGGACACTGCTCAGCTATCGGTGCCCGAGGAAACCTGCCCTTAGTTTTCAAGGGTCTAAATTGGTCAAGAGTTTTTCTTACATTATTAAAATGCCCCGCAGATTGACCCTCCTGTGGTAGAGTTTGCAGAGAGATTTCTCTTTTGCTGGTACTTGAATTTTGCACGCAACCCTTTATGATCCATGGAAGGTGGCTGTTTCCATTGGATCTCTCATCTTATTCCTCACTGTAGTATGTCTGGGGTTGGGGTGGGGGATGGGGGGGAGACTTATTTTAATATCAGGGTAGGCAACCTGGGTGCCCTTCTGAAATCCTGGCCATGGTTCTCACAGCTTCCTGCAAGGACCGTGTTGGGTGATGGGAATGATGGGGACAAGTTGAAGTCTAAAACATCTGGAGGGCATCAATTTCTACACACTACTGTGAGGACCCTGTCATTTGATGGAGACAGGGAAGGGAAGCTCATAATTATGGACAAAAAGGGGGCCATGAAAGGTCTTCTTCCCATGTACTCGTACCAATCAATCAAACCTTTATTACGATCATAGACTAGCAACAGAAGAGAAGGATACAAAGAATCAATCATTTGAAAAGGTTAAAAAGAAATACCCAAGGTTAAAAAAACATTTTCAAAAGATAATATGTGTATATGTATGTGTGTGAATGTGTTTTTGTTTGTGTATATTTAGGTGTGTGTGTGTCTGAGTAGATGGATGGATGGATGGATGGATGGATGGATGGATGGATGGATAGATAGATAGATAGATAGATATAGATGATAGCTAATGGATGGCGTAGATAGATAGATAGATAGATAGAGATAGACAGACAGACAGACAGACAGACAGACAGAGATGATGGATAGATGGATA
The DNA here is from genome assembly GCF_016545835.1 of Crotalus tigris. Classification (NCBI taxonomy): domain Eukaryota; kingdom Metazoa; phylum Chordata; class Lepidosauria; order Squamata; family Viperidae; genus Crotalus; species Crotalus tigris. Next base: position 1,039,384 of record NW_024100632.1, read on the forward strand.
GATGATAGATAGATAGATAGATAGATAGACAGACAAGAAAGAGAGATGATAGATGATAGACAGACAGACAGATAGATAGATGATAGATAGACTGATTGATTGATAGGTATTGAATCAATGGCTGATTGATTGAAAAGTATAGATTTTTCTTAATATTGTAACAAGGAGAGAAGATACTCTAATGAAGACTTCAAAGAAGGTCACAGTCTTTGAGAGCAGAATGTTATGATGTCCCTACAACTCCGAAGTGACTGAGACTTGCGTATTCAGTCAAGGAAGACAGGCCAGGCCAATACCAAGCAGACTACAGAAGTAAATGCATGTTGGTAGCATCCAACTAAATCTTCTCCAATTTTGTGACTGTCTAGTCCCTTCTTAAAAACCTCCAGTGATGGAGCACCCACGATTTCTGGAGGCAAGCTGTTTCACTGGTTAATTGTCTTCACTGTTAGGAAGTTTCTCCTTAGTTCCAGGTTGCTTCTCTCTTTGGTCAGTTTCCAACCATTGTTTCTTGTCCTGCCTTCTGGTGCCTTGGAGAATAATTTGACCCCCTCTTCTTTGTGGCAGCCCCTCAGATACTGGAAGACTGCTATCATGTCATTCCTATTTCTTATTTTCTTTAGACTAGCCAAACCCAAATCCCGCAGCCGTTCTTCATATGTTTTAGTCTCCAGACTTTTGATCATCTTAGTTGTTCTTTGAATTTTTTCTAGACTCTCAATATCTTTTTTGTGATATGGTGATCAAAATTGGCTGCAGTATTCTAGGTGTAATCTTACTAAGGTTTTATAAAGCGATATTAATACTTCGCGTGATCTTGATTCTGTGCCTCTGTTTATACAACCCAGGATTGTATTAGTTTTTTTGGCTGCTGCTGCACACTGCTGGCTCATAGTCAAGGGATCGTCCACTAGGATTCCCAGGTCCCTCTCACAGTGACTGTTTTTGAGTCAGATCTTGCTTAATCTGTACTTAAACTTTTGATTTTTCCTGCCTAAATGTAAAACTTTGTCTTCTCCACATTAAATCTCAATTTTAAGAGTGTCTGCTAGGTTTTCAAAAGTGTGTCAAATCAAACTTTGCCACTCATGATTAGCAGGAACACACACAACTCCAGAGTCTTCTTCTCTACCCAAGAGGGCTGTGATGAAAAAAAGGAGAGATCTGGGTAGATCCAAGATGTCATTTGATTTTTCCTAGCTGACTTCTGGGCCTGACCAGTTTATTCTGCCAAAAGTTTTCCTTTTGTTTCTCACACAAACTTCAGCAAAAGCAGTTGAGTCTAAACGTATGCATACCTGGCTGTGCGTCTCTGTGTGTGTGTGTGTGTGTGTGTGTTTTAATTATTATTTTATTTTAATGCATCTGCTGTGCTAAGGTTACCTTCCTAATGCAAAGATCCGCTCAGTAATTATTAGTGGAGGTAAAAGCCGAACCAGGCTCTAAATAATACCATGTAGGCAAGTTTTTCATTCTGACTGAAAATTATTGATCTCTGACATTTAACTCTGGCAGGTCGGTGCCTGCAATTTATTTATTTTTTTTATTTTTGTTTTTGTGTTGTTGTTCTTCTCGTTTCTTTTTTTTTTCTTTTTTCTTTTCTCATCAGAAGGCTTTCATTCACTTAGGCTCCAATTCTATGCACATTAACGCAGCTGCAAAGTTTGTGCAACTCAACAGAGTCGCCGAGTCAATCCTTCTGCGGCCAATCCCTTCTCTTTCCTGGCTGATCATTCCGAATGAGTGTTATCACTCACGTACGGAAAAACTGAGAGTAGAACAAGCTCTAGGCAGACCTCCACTTATAATCTTTCGCTTAGTGACCGTTTGAAGTTGAGCGTGGCATTACACCGGACCGTTGCAGCACCCCTATGTTTTTTTTCAGCGCTGTTGTAACTAGAATGAAAGAGAAACTTCCTGACAGTGAGGACAGTTAACCAGTGGAACAGCTTGCCTCAGGAAGTCGTGGGCGCTCCGTCACTGGAGATTTTTAAGAAGAGACTAGACAGTCACTTGTCTGAGATGGCATAGGTTTTCCTGTTTGAGCAGCGGGCTGGACTAGAAGACCTCCAAGGTCCCTTCCAGCTCTATTCTATTCTATTCTATTCTATTCTATTCTATTCTATTCTATTCTATTCTATTCTATTCTATTCTATTCTATTCTATTCCCATTCCATATTCTATTCTATATTTCTATTCTATTCTATATTTCTATTCCATTCCATATTCTATTCTATTCTATTCTATTCTATTCTATTCTATTATTCTATTCTATTTTAGTCTAATCTAGTCTAGTCTAGTCTATCTATTCTATTCTATTCTAGTCTAGTCTAGTCTAGTCTAGTCTATTCCAGATTGGTTTAACAACTGGCTTCCTCACTTATTCACGATTCACTTATTCCTCACGATTCACTTAACAATAGTGACTTGAAAGACCATATGGGGGGAACTCACTTAACAAATGTCTCACTTAACAACAGAAATGTTGGACTCAACTGTGGCCATAAACTGAGGGCTACCTGTACTAGAAGACCTCCAATGTCTTCTTCCAACTCTGTTATCCCAAATCTACAATTTCTCGGAGAGAGTCACCCTATCTGAAATTCCGATGGATTGCAATTTTTGGTCTGCCCTTGATCTACACAACCCTAAACGAATATATTTCAAGATCTGGGAGGGGGGAGGAGGGGAGGTTACCTCCTCCCATTCACCCAGTCCTCCAGGCTCTTCATTAGTCAAACAAACAGGACTCTTTCAGAAGGTCACTCCACCTGTAGGAATTCGGTGCTGTCTCTAAAACTGGCTCGTTCATCATCAACCCGCATAATTGTTGTGGAATGTGAACTGGTAGCCTGTTCCTAACACTCCTGACAATGCCCCAAGATGACAGCTTGATGTTCAAAAGCTAGGCTTGACCCTGAGGGAAGAACAAAACTTGTTTTGACAGAGCAGGTATGACATGAAAACAGGGCTTGTGCCAAGATGCTCAGCAACAAGGTGTTACTTTCTCAAGGTTGAGTTATAACCACCTATTACAAAGATGACATGGCTTTCCTGCCTTAAAAACGGTGAAGCCTAGCAAGATGGGGTCAGACCAGTGATCCAACGGAGAATTTATTTGATGTCGCCCGTAAAGACACTCGGGCGGAGTATTTTGCGATGGCCCCCATTCGACTTCTCTTCTTAATCTTTCAGCGGAGAGGTTTCCAGACAGGTTTGTAGCAGAATTTATATGTGACAATATACGAGGGGCTGCCATAAAGAAGAGGAGCTCAATCTATTTTCCAAAGCAGCCAAAGGCAAGATAAGAAGCGATGGATAGAAGCTAATGAAGGAGAGAAGCAACTTAGGACTAAAGAGAAATTTCCTGACAGTGAGAACAATTAACCAGTGGAGCGGCTTGCCTCCAGACGTTGTGAATGCTCCAACACTGAAAGTTTTAAAGAAGAGATTGGACATTTGTCTGAAATAGTATAAGGTTTCCTGCCTGAACCAGGGGTTGGACTAGAAGACCTCCCTTCCAGCTTGTTCTTCTGTAATTCACCATACTAGATTATGTCTAGTCTAGTGAAAAGAAGAACTAGGGGTGACATGATAGCAGTGTTCCAATATTTGAGAGGCTGCCACAAAGTAAAGGAGGTCAACCTACCTTCCAAAGCGCCTGAAGGCAGGACAAGAAGCAACGGATGGAAACTAATCAAGGAGAGAAGCAACCCAGAACTAAGGAGAGATTTCCTGATAGTGAAGACAATCAACCAGTGGAACGACTTGCCTCCAGAAGTTGTGGGTGCTCCATCACTGGAGGTTTTCAAGAAGAGACTGGACAGCCATTATATATCAGATGGAATCAAGATCATATGAAGCGTTAATATCACTTTATAATGCCTTGGTAAGACCTCACTAAGAATACTGCACCCAGTTTTGGTTGCCACGATATAAAAAAGATGTTGAGATTCTGGAAAGAGTGCAGAGAAGAGCAACAAAGAGGATTAGGGGGCTGGAGGCTAAAACATAGGAAGAAGGGTTGCTGGAATTGGGGGTGTCTAGTCTGAAGAGAAGGGGGTGACGTGATAGCAGTCTTTCAATATTTGAGGAGCTGCCACAAAGAAGAGGGAGTCAACCTATTCTCCAAAACACCTGAAGGCAGGACAAGAAGCAACGGATGGAAAATGCACCATGGTGGCACAGTGGCTAGAATGCAATATTGCAGACTAGTTTTGCCAACTGCCAGCAGTTTGATCCTGACCTGCTCAAGGTTGACTCAGCCTTCTCAGGTTGATAAAATTTCTCATCTGCCTTTGCCAGGTCCTTGGGAAGGACTCAGTAGGTGGACAAAAATGCCCAATTCAGTCTAAACATCTGGATGACTGTGTAACCAACCATCATAATAATCCTTAAGGAATGCAGCTCATGAAATATGAGAAGCAGCTTTAACATCACTCTGCCTTCCATTTTCGGAGCGCCGATGGCTGTTGGTATATATGTGGGAAAAGGCAGAGGGTGTCGGGGAAAATGTTTTGGCTTCTTGAAGACCAACAAGCGATGGGAAAATGTTTCCAGAAAGGGTCTCATTCTCTACCCACTGTAAAATAATCACTGGTGCTCTCTTTCGTTAATCCACCGCACAGCTGTGCTGCAGGAGGTGATGGGCAAATATTAAATGCAAAAGAATTCACCCACTTGGGAATTAGGTTTCCACAAGCTCTCCTACTCACACTAAGTGATTCATTAGTTCTTCACGTTGTTTCCTAAAATTAGCAACAAGAAACCCTGGCCAGGAACGCTAATTCTCTCTCTTGCATGAACTCATGTTGTGCCAAAGATTCTCCTACTAGTTCTTTTTATTTTCTTTTTCTTGCACGAATGGATTTAGTTAGGACATATCCATTGAAGGCTGTTTGGGGACTTTTTTTGCAATTGGCATGCACCTTTAGGGCCGTAATAAAGATTTGATCTTTAGGACTTGTGTAGTTTGGAGAAGAAGTGAGATGACAGGGAATCTTGGGGCTTTGATGTATTATGTTGAATCGTAATGTTAAATGGGAAGCTTTAAAAGTAGAATAGAATGGGATGGGATGGGATGACAAATAGATGATAGAAGACAGACAGACAGATAGATATAGATGATAGAGGATGATAGACAGACATGATAGATTGACACAGATGGGCATAGACAGACAGATATATAGATGATAGATGATAGATAGATAAATAGATAGATAGATAGATAGATAGATAGATAGATAGATAGATAGATAGATAGATACTGTAGATACAGACAATCATAAATAGACCGACGGAGAGATACTCCTGAAGATTTGAGAAATGTATGTTCACACCCTGTCTGGCCATGGATGGATCAGAGCTGGTCATAAATAGTCTGATGGACTTGGAACCATCTCTTTCAGAGCATCTTGGACCTTGAAGGATAGGTGTGATACTAACATAGGATAACAAAGTTGGAGGTCTTCTAGTCCAACCTGCTGCTCAAGCAGGAGACTCTATAACATTCTGGAGAAATGGCTATCCAATTTCTTCTTGAAAACCTTCAATGATGGAGCACCCACAACTTCTGGAGGCAGGTTGTTCCACTGATGAATTGTTCTCACTGTCAGGAAGTTTCTCCTTAGTTCTAGGCTACTTCTCTCCTTGATTAGTTCCCATCTGTTGCTTCTTGCCCTGCCTTCAGGTGCTTCGGAGAATAGATTGACTCCCCTCTTCTTCATGGTAGCCAATAAAGCATTTCTAACTAATAAAGCATTTCTGCTGATTGATGCAAAGACCCATCCCAGAAATTCTGCATGGCTTCAGAAGTTCTTCTTGGGTTGCTGGTACATTGCCCAAGAAATGTCCTTCAGAAAGACGGGCTTTGTGTCAGCATTTTCCGCTTGAAGGATAATGGGAAACAAATTTGCCCCTGTCTACCAAGCGGCTTAATGGGACTCATTTGGGCTATTGTGTATAGGATGGCAGCCTAAAATAAGTAGGGCCATAAATAAAACATCTCAAGTCTTGGACAAAGTATTCAACTTGAGAACTGCAAGTCCTGACTGCGTGTCCATCATGCTCCCCAATCATTCTTCATCTTCTGAATCAGTGAATCTATGGTGACCTCCTTAGAGCTGGTAGGATGGGATAGCAGCTGGTAATTTTTTTTTTAACAAAATTTTATTAAATTTATATAGGTAAGGAAAAATAGGAAGAATACAGGTATGGTAAAGGGAAGGGTAAAAGGAAAGGAGGAGGGGAAGGAAATAAGGGATTAGGGTAAAATAAGGATAAGTACAATCACATATTTCAACAAACAAGCAACCATCCAGTTCATAATAATGAATAAGTATCATATTCAACCATTTTTAACAAAGCTTAAACTGTAACGTATTAAAAATAATTAGTAAACAAATACGTTGATCTATTAAGTAAACACTACTAATAAAATCACACACACAAAAATAAATAAAATAAAATAATAAATCCTAACAATCAAAAGTAACAAATGAAAATCAGTAAGTCAGGAAAAGTAATCGTATCATCAAAATGTTAGTTAGAACTCGATTAAAAATCAGTCATCTATTCTAAAATATTAAATCCTTCAAGTCCTAACGTGTCTCTAACCATTGATAAAATTTTTCCCAAGTTCTAAAATAAATTGAATCATCTTGTTCTTTCATTTCTAATGTTAGTCTATCCATTTCTGCACACTCTAGAATTTTGGTAATAATAATCTGGTCAGATGGTAGATTCTCATTTTTCCAAAATTGGGCAAATACTATCCTTGCAGCAGTTAAAACATGCAATATCAAGTAGTCATTCTCTTTACCATAATTAGGTCTTAATATTCCTAACAAAAACAATTCTGGTTTAAATTCTATTTGTAGTTTCATCATCTTTTCCAACCATCTATGAATCTTAGACCAATATTTCTTAGCGATAAGGCATGTCCACCAGGCAAGGTAATAAGTGCCTGGCTGTTGTTTACATTTCCAGCAGCTGGTAATTCTTAAGGCAAGTAGAACGGAGAAGGTTTATTGGACACTATGAAGGAAGCCTAACTAGATTACACTTAGATCACATCTAGTTTTTGTCTTAGGCCCACCCTAGGCGTAGTGGAATGTAGGAGTGGCCTTGTGGAACCAGGAAAGGAGATGGTGCTTAGGAAAAATCTGATAAGAGAGGGAGGAGCCCTCAGTGGCTTAACAGTCAGGGGAAAAAAATTAGGAAAGACCTGACTAAATGATTAGGCAATTAAAAGTGTGGGTAGGGGATTGTAGCTTCAGACTTGCAAGATTCTGTTAATGTAGCCTTACAATCGATTGGAGAAGACTCTCTCTCTCACACACACACAAAATAACAGAGTTGTAAGAGACCTTGGAGGTCATCTAGTCCAACCCCCTGCTCGACAGCCATTTGTCTGAAATGGTATTGGGTTTCCTGCCCGAGCAGGGGGTTGGACTAGATGACTTTCCAGCTCTGTTTATTCTATTCTATTCTATTCTATTCTATTCTATTCTATTCTATTCTATTCTATTCCATTCCATTCCATACTCTACTCTACTCTCTCTTCTCTCTTCTCTTCTCTTCTCTTCTCTTCTCTTCTCTTCTACTCTACTCTACTCTACTCTACTCTACTCTACTCTACTCTACTCTACTCTACTCTACTCTACTCTACTCTATTCTATTCAATAAGGAAGTTAGTAAGTGTGTGTGCATGTTTGTGTATAAAAGATGAAACGGGCTGGGATGGTTCAGGATGAACCTTGTGACTCACATACTCCTGTAGTTCTGTAGTACACAATGGCAGAACCCTTTCTTTTGTTCTCATGGTTTGTATTTCCTTTTGTGTTAAGGCTTTATGCAGATTTTGCTCATCCTGCTTGCTTGTTCCTAAACGTTCTGACCTGTTCATCCCCATCATCTACCTGCTCACCTTCCCCAGGGCTAAAGACACTTAATAAAGAAGGCAACAAATGACTCTGGACTCCACCTGGAATCAGTTCTAAGCTGGTTCTAATCGTTTAATTCCATCTGATTAGTTGAGATTAGCAACCAAATCAACCAAGTTGATTCAGCACGAGGCTTTGAATCCAACTGCAGAATTGTGTCAATTAAATTTGGAAAGCTGTGCGAATGAGAGGAGAAATGGAATAGCTTCTCGAATGGTCAAAATGATTTGGAGGCCTCCAATTGGGGGAGAGGATTTGATCCAAATCGTTCAGCCGATTAGGAAAATCAGTTCTGTGTGAAGATTTCTTTTTCGTTGCTGGTTGAATTGTTCTATGATCTTACTTCTCATCTGTTCATGCTCTTTTCCTTTTTTTTTTTAAATGGTTGTAAGTCTCGTAGAGTAGCCACACGGTGAGATGGGCAGCAAATAGGTTTAACAAAAAGTTAAATAAATAATAAAGATTCCATTAAAATTTTCTTGGAATCCAATCTCCAAATCACAGCTTCTCATTATCCTAAATTAAGATAAAATCATAATATTTTATCTCATATATTGTATTACTCACATGCCATTCATGTCTGTCCATTTATCTATCTATCTATCTATCTATCTATCTATCTATCTATCTATCTATCTATCTATCTATCTATCTATCCCTCTCCTATCTATATCTATCTATCTATCTATCTATCTATCTATCTATCTATCTATCTATCTATCCATCCATCTATATCTATCTATCTATCTATCTATCTATCTATCTATCTATCTATCTATCTATCTATCTATCTATCTATCTATCTATCTCTCCCTCTCCTATCTATATCTATCTATCTATCTATCTATCTATCTATCTATCTATCCATCCATCCATATCTATCTATCTATCTATCTATCTATCTATCTATCTATCTATCTCTATTTACTGCTTCATTTAAACATTTGTTTGTATATCATTGATTACATGACCTCTGTAGATTCCATAGATAAATAGAATAAAATAATCCTAAAACATAAGAGGTCTCAATTCTGCTCAGCTATTCCTTGTCTGCATATTCTTAAATGATATCCCTTTATGGATTCCACAGCACCAAAATAAGATATTTTATCACAGAGAAGACTGTCGCCCAAAGCTGCGGAAAGCCGGGAAAGACAACTGACAGACAGAGAGTGAGCATCGAAGTCAACCAGACCCTGATTATAAATCGTCTCTTTCTGAGTTCTGTTTGATGTCTTGCCCAAGGCCAGGTGGAAAATCTTTCCACTATTCCTTCATTCCCCTTCAGGTCACTTTCCTCTCATTTTTCAAGAAGGAATCTGAAGGTTTGGCTGCGTTCCTTTAGCACATTTGTTTCCCATTAGGTGACTTTGCACTTTTGCACTGTGTTATGCTAGATAATTGCTTTAATAACAAACTGAGGAAAAGCTTTTGAACATTTTAGGAAGTAATTTTCTCTCCCTTAAAAAAAGGGGGAGGGGGTTAGGAAACCCCTAGACAGAGGGGAGGGGGAGGGAGAGAGAAGGGGAAAAAAATCCCTCCCCTGTTTTGTTGAGGATACACTGATTTGGGGTATAAGCTGTATGTCAACCCATTTGTAGCTTAGCCAGGAATGCTTAGTTACACATATTTCCTTTTCATCTACTTCGCATGAGAAGGGGAGGTATAATTTTTTTTACATAGTTACTGTAAACATATGAATGAATAGATAATGACAGAGATAGATAGACAAATGGAGAGAGAGAGAGATGAACTGATGATAGGTATATTGTCGGTACAAATAGATGATAGATGATAGATAGATAGATGATAGATAGATAGATAGATAGATAGATAGATAGATAGATAGATAGATAGACAGACAGATAGATGATAGAGAGCTGATAGGTAAAGATAGATATAGAGATATGATAGAAAGAGATGAGAGAGAGAGACTGACTGACATATACAGTAGATATATTGATCAATTGATTGATTGATAGATATGATAGATAGACAGACAGACAGATAGATACAATCAGACATACAGACATGGGTATAGAGAGACAGAAGAAGAGAGAGATGATAGATAGGTGATAGATCAGGGCTCCTAATAGCAAACCTATAGTATATGGACTTCAGATAGAGAGACTTTTTATTTAGTTTCTTCTTATATGAAAATGCCGTGTTAAGTTCTTGGTCTTCGATTGTTGTGCTGGTCATTTTGGGACCCTCTTGTCTGGTCAAGCTCCTGGTACTTTTTCTGAAGTCCAACCCTAAGATATTTAATTATTTACTCATTCCAACATTTTAGAGGGCTCCAGCCACAGATTCTTAAACATTGGCTGAAGTCAAAGCAAAGCCGTCAGCACCTATCATCGTTCAAAGTCCTTTTATTCTTCTGATTCCTTTCTGCTCCTAACTGAACTGCTAGCCACCTTGCAGCTCAGCTGCAAGTTCTCATGATGTTCCTCTTAGAAGATTCGTGAATTAAAAAAGATGAAGCTGATATTTCCCCCAAGACCGAGGAGCAAGAATTAAACACTCTCCAGGACTGGAGACAGGAAATAATTATTCCTCTCCTTCAAAGGCACATCTGATTGAATAAAATTGCCAAACCACATCAGCAATCCCAATCAGCAGTGAAAACCATTAAACAGATTAGGCTAAAAGGACACAAAGTAGGAGAGCCATAACATCTCTCCTCTCGGATTTCTTGACGTTGAAATTATGTTTTGAGGGTTGGAAAAGGAAACTTTGTGAAGTATGCTGATTTAAGACGCGTTGGCCCTTTAAAAGCCAGCATTATTTCCAACCATTCAGGATATAACAGAATTAGAGAAAGTTGGGGATAGAATTGCTAGGAAGCTATCCCCTTCGTTATACAAAGAAGAGGCAACTGGGGTCATTTTCTTACACCGAGGGAGTTACGACCTTTCTTGCACAATCACTGTAGTTGTCACACGATTGTGAAGTGAATCCTGCAAATGTCATAAATCCATGCCAGTGTCTGAACTTTGATCACGTGACCGTGAGGATGCTGCAACAATCGCAAAAATGAGAAGCGGTCATAAAGTCGCTTTTTTTAAAATATAACTTAGGGCCATGTCGGCGCAGTGGTGAGAATGCAGTATTGCAGGCTAACTCTGCCCACAGTCTGAAGTTCGATTCAAGGTTGACTCAGCCTTCCATCCTTCCAAGGTTGATAAAATGAGGACTCAGATTGTTGGGGGGCAATATGTTGACTCTGTAAAGTGCTTAGAGAGGGCTGTAAAGCATACGAAGCGGTATATAAGTCTAAGTGCTATTGCTAGAATGGTCAGTAAACAAATAGGGGTAAGCTGAGGACTATTTTGTAATACTTTAAAATCACGGAGAACCATTAGCAGATCTTGTAAGATCTTGTAATGCTGGGTTAGATGAATCAAAGGTCTGATTTATTAGAAGACAAGTTCCTTTCTTCAGCAGTCTTTTGGTGGGAATATCAAATAATAAACATCTTTGGAGGAGTCACAATGTTTTAACTGCTCCTCTCTTGAAAATAAGTTTCATAAGAATGTATAATTCAAAACTGTATTGGACAAACTGGACGGTCCAGAGACTGCAGAATAAAAGAAACACGACAAGAATACTAGGCTAAAAAAAAAAAAAAAACCAAAAACATTTTGTCCGCCAGTCTATCTATGATGGGGTCAAATCACAAAAGAGAGCCAAAGAACGTAAACATCCTGGATCTGGGAAGCAAATGTTTCTTTTGAATTATTAGAGAGAGGCCACAGAAATCCATATGCTTCCCAATAATTGGAATCGGAAGGAAGACGATTAAGTACCATCTATTTGACATTTAGAGGCTGGGTGAAGACATTCCACTCCATCTGTTGAAGGCAAAATGTGCCATTTGTGGATGAGGTCATTCTTAAAATGGCCCTGAAGAAGCCAGCCAGTCAAACATCGACGTAGATTCATTGCCGCACATGGTTTTACCTAGAAAACTCACTTTGTGGATGAAGAATGCCTGGGAAAAACTTATATTCTGTGAAATGCAATTATTCTATCGTGGAATCTAAATGCAGGAGCCAAAGTCAACAATCAAGTCTCATTGCAGTGTTGTTGTTGTTTTTTAGACAGTACACGCTGGAGAGGGTGGTCTAGTTGTAGCTTCCAACAGTCACTAAATGAATGATTGTAAGTTAAGGACTATCTGTATCTGAAACCTGATTTTCCACACAAAATGTCTGATCAGAGTTTGAGACAGTTCTCCTGAAACCAAGCCAGTTTCAGCAGCTTCTGAATCACAGTAGTTAAGTCGATGTAAAACCTCTTTCCTCTGCAATCGGCTTTTGGAATCAGACTGACTTTGTATTTATTTATTTACAGTCCCCGGTAAATTGGTCTAATCCCCCACGTCAAGCTATTTAAGCCGGTCACCATCACATTCGGCAGGAGCAAATTCCAGGAGTGAATCTCTAGGGAAAGCAAAAAATGTTTCCCTTTGTCTGCTCAAATCCGCCACTAATCAATACCCTTGATCACAAGACATTCCAAGATCTGAAAAGGAAAAAAAAAAAAAAAAGGAAATCTCTAAAGGACTTCTACTTTCACCTAAAGAGTTTGTGCCTCTTGATCACTCAACAAAGGCGAAAGGCACAGAAGGAGAAAAAGGAATGTGCAAAGGATTTTTTTTTTTTTCATCCCAATTCTGGTGACGCTTCAGGCTTTCGGCTGCGATGGCGAGTCTTAAATATTCCCAGTAGCATCTTTGCAATTTCCCTGTTATTTGTCTTAAAAAAAAAAAAAATAGGAGGAAGGAGCCGTTAACTCAACGAAGGCGGAAGAAAGGTGAGATTTAGGCCTTTGTGTGCTGAGACCAAATGTTTCTTTGGCAGCCATGTAGATGTTACTCCTGTCCATGTATGCTTACCGTAATAACAAAAATTAGGCCCATCATGTTATTTGGATTCCAAATAACTGTAGAGTTCAAAGCTGGGAATTTGGTGAAGTCAACTCTAATTGTAGAGATTTCCTTCCTTCCTTCCTTCCTTCCTTCCTTCCTTCCTTCCTTCCTTCCTTCCTTCCTTCCTTCCTTCCTTCCCTCCCTCCCTCTCTCCTTCCTTCCTCCCTCTCTCCTTCCTTCCTTCCCTCATTCCTTCCTCTCTCCCTCCCTCTTTCTCTCTATCCTTCCCTCCTTCCTTCCTTCCTTCCTTCCTTCCTTCCTCTCTCTCTCCCTCCCTCCCTCCCTCTCTCTCTCCTTCCTTCCTTCCTTCCTTCCTTCCTTCCTTCCTTCCTCCCTTCCTTCCTTGCATGAAGACTCCACCACTTCCTCGGAGCCCCATCGTCAATCCCAGCATTATCATCCACACATGCAACACCCACCCCCTTTGCCAGCAGTAGGTGCCAACTGCCTTTTGTTGCTGTGATCTTGCTGGTGTTTGATAGCAGCATGGAAATGAGCAATGCCACACTTAGTTAGGGAGATGGGCAAGCCCCCCCTGCCGCCCTCCCCTTCTCCTCGCTGCGAAGAGAGCAAAAGTTGGAGCAGGCAAGAGAGGGAAGCATTGCTCCAAAGTCTAATGTGCTTGGCAGGTTGTTCGGTGCCATTTATTTCATGCCCCCAAGTGGGTCAAACATGGGGAGAAGATGGGGAGACGGGAGGAATGTGTGGCCTGGATGAATACGAAGGGGCAGGCTCTGTGGCAGAGGAGGGCCATTCGAAAGCCACCAGTTTGGGATTTAAGTCACACGACTCTAGTGGCAACGCCCAAGGGCTGAGCTGCCTGCTTTGATGGACTTTAGGCTTAATCTTTCCTGCCATTTAACAGCCCTTGTCAGGGTTCATTAGCAAGCAAATATTCAGATCTCCACTCGAGAAAAAATGTTAATCTCAGCAGCGTTGACTGAATATTTAAATGAAGCAGCGAAGAACAAGCAGCCCAGTCAGTGGAGACCTTATCATCCCGAAGAGAAAGGGAATGAAAGAGAGCACGGGGGGGGGGTGGAAATGCACATTTGTGGGTTGACCATGAATCTGGAAGCTGCAAGGTCTTCAAGGTTGGAGCACACCAGCCCCAAAGTCTGAAATTGGAAGGTCTTGAAGGAAGGTGCTAAGTTTTTTCTATGGAGCTGTATGTCAACCCCAGGAAACCAGGAGTCCAGGAAGTTTAAATGAATACACATAGGTTTATTCTACGCTAAAACTCTCTACAAGAATCTGAGCCACGAACGGTCAAATTGGCAGTAGGTTCTATTGATTCTTGTCAACGGAATTCAAGGTGGGGTGGACGTAGACCATCTTTTGTGGGCTCAAAGAGGCTTGAGATTGATGATGTGTTTGACCCATCTCTTGGACTCTTCCCTTCTTCACCATCTCCTGGTAATTGCCCCAAAGTTACCCAGCTGACTTTTATGGCTAAAGCTGGTTTCAAGGCCAGCACCTTCACCACTACATCAAACTGAAGTCTTCTTCCTCTTCCTCTTCCTCATCTCTCCTATCTTTCCTTCCCTCTCTCCTCTCCTCTCCTCCATCTCTCCTCCCACCTTCTTTAGACTTTGTTCTTCTTTCATTAATTTCTCTTCTGCCCTTTCTCCCCCCCTCTCCTATTTCCCACTGAAGCAAGGAGGCCGTTCCCATTTAGAGCTAATGGCTTTTACCTGCTAATGGCAGAGCTGATCTGACTTCTCTCCTTTGCTATTAAACTGACCTGAACTTTTCTATTTCCTGAGTTGTTTGAAGTAGCTCAGAGTTCTTTCTGGCACACACCTAGACACAATTGGCTTCCAGCATAGTCCAGATGTTCAGATTGAGAATCAAAGAGGCCCTTGCCAACCCTTTCTCCCTTAGGTTGGGACTGCGGTTCATCCTTAGTTTCAAAAATGGTTATTTATTTATTTCTATCCTGCCTTCATTATTTTTTTACAAATAACTCAAAGTGGTGAACATATCCAACACACCTTCCTCCTCCTGTTTTCCTCACAACAACAACAACCCTGTGAGGTGGGTTGGGCTGAGAGGGAGGGAGTGGCCCAAAGCCACCCAGCCGGCTTTCACAGCTAAGGTAGAACTAGAACTCCCAGTCTCCTGGTGATTGGCCCAGAGTCACCCAACCGGCTTTCATGGTGAAGATGGGACTAGAACTCCCAGTCTCCTGGAGATTGACCCAAAGTCACCCAGCTGGCTTTCACACCTAAGGCAGAACTAGAACTCCCAGTCTCCTGGAGATTGACCCAAAGTCACCCAGCCAATTTTCATGCCAAGGACAGGACTAGAACTCACCACCTCCCACTTTCTAGCCTGGTGTCTTAAATAGGACACCAAATTGGCTCTTTTGCTTCTATTCCTCTTGGCTGCAAATTATTCTGTTACACACACACACACACACACACGCGCGCGCGCACGCAAACACCCTGAAATGATCCCCAACAACATCTCTGGGCATAGCACTCTTTGAACCTAAGCTCTTCAGTAGAGTTGGATTCATTTTTGACCGAGCTAATGAAGTTCCATTTTACTTCTTAAAGATCAACCAAAGATAGCTTGAGTTGGTTGATGAAAGAATGAAAGGTTTCAAACCTCTGTCTTCTTCTGGAAACCTTTGCAGAAAACGCTTTGCATGGGGTAATGAATTAATCTTTTCTTTCTTTTTTTTCCAGTTTGCACAACAAGCTAGATTTAGAGACCACATTAAGCTGTTTTTTTTTTTAAAAAAAGCTGAGCTTAAATCTGGTTGAATATGCTGTATAAATGCAGCTACTGGGTCTTTAAACCACCAGTCCTAAGTGAGTTGAAGCATTTGGTCTGGTGAAAAGTGAATTGTTTTGATCTCCCCTTCAAATTATAGCCGGAGTAAGTGTTAGTAATTTCGTGTTACCTTTTCCTTTAATCTGCTCCACTTATTCTTCTCTTTTATCTCGTGTGTGTAAAAGATTGCGGCTGCAAGGTCTGAGCTGGGTCCACGTAAAGAAGGATGCTGGGGAGACCAAATAAAAGAAGTGGCAATTGGGGGGGAGGGGGGGGAGAAAGGAGGCTAAAGAATGCAGGAATTAATTAGGCCCATCACAATGAGGGGGAAAGTGCCAGGCTGACAGTCAGTCAAGCAAATAAGGAGAGATGAGTTAAAACATAGCCCCAGGTTTTTCCAAGGCTGGGGAATGGCTGCCAGACAACGTGGAAGCCAAGGAAAGGTCATTTGCATGGAACTATGTTAGAAAATCTCTCCCCCCCCCCCATCTTGATGGAAATAATTCCTTGCTTTTTGGGGGGAGGGAAGGAGCAAGGAAAGGAAAGGAGAGACAAGGAGAAGAGAGGAAAGGAAAATAAAAGAAAGAAAGAAGAGGAGAAGGGAAGAAGAAAGAGAGAGAGGGAGGAGGGAAGGAAAGGAAAATAAAAGAAAGAAGAAGAGAATGGAGGGGCAGAAAGGGAAGAAGAAAGAGAGAGAGAGAGGAAGGAAGGAAAGGAAAGGAAAAGAAAGGAGAGGAAAGGAAAGGAAAGGAAAAGAGGAAAGGAAAATAAAAGAAAGAAGAAGAGAAGGGAGGGGCAGAAAGGGAAGGAGAAAGAGAGAGATGGAGGAAGGAAGGAAAGGAAAGGAAAAGAAAGGAGAGGAAAGGAAAGGTTGATCTCATTTGTCCAAAGGAAGGGAAGGGAAAGAAAGGAATGAAGGGAAGAGAAGAAGGAAGAGAAGGAAAAGGAAATGGGGAAAGAGGAAAAGGGAGGAAGGATTTAGAAATAACTCTTCTTCCTGTCTCCCAAGGTCATTCTCACATACCATTATAGTAAAGAAGTTTTTGGTTGATCTGGATCCTCATGAGGACTTCCCGATTGCTTTGGGGTTTCTGTGTGTGTTGGGGGGGGGAAGACTCATCTTGTCCAATCCTTAATAGCAAAGACCCAATCTGCATTTTGCAAAGCCAGATGGGACACAGAGACAACTTGCTTTACAGGCTTTGATGCTGTACCGCTACATTAATCCAAATATAGCTTCTTCTTTTTTTTTTTTTTTTTGCTGCTTACATTCCATTTGAAAGGCAAAATAAAAATAAAAATGCATAGAGCATCAAACAGGCAACAGGCCTGCTATGTTATCTGCCTCGGCGGCGTGTGACAGCCAACGCTTTGCTTCGGGGGTTTGGTCTCTGATCACAAAAGCCCCCCCCCGTAGTAGAGGCAGCCTTTTTATTCTCTAGGAAGGAAGCGGTGTCTGCTGCTGTCACCCCGAGCATGGAGGACATCAACCATATGGTCTCTCCTCCTCCCTCCCTCCTTTGCTTTCAGTGCTTGAAATGGGTGCCTCAATGAGGTCTAGGATTTTAAGATGGACCTGCGGGCTGATAGTTGGCAAAAGGAAAGGGCTTGGGGGTCAGGCAACATAGGGACTAGGTAAAGAGGAATCGGATTAGCAGAATTAGCAGAATAATAGAGAGTTGGAAGGGACCATGGAAATCTTCTAGTCCAACACTCCTTTTTAAAAGTTTTAAAGAAGAGATTCATTTGTCTGAAATGCGATATTATTATGGTCACATTTAGGTGGTCTTCAAGAGAATGTAACACTTTGACTATCTTGGCTTTTAATCAATAGCCTGTTATCATTTCCTGACCAGTGCAGAAGATACCTCCGTCAACTTCAAGTTGCATCCTGCACTCAGGGCTGCTTTTGCTACTAAGCAACAAAAACCATATTATTATTATTATTATTTTTTACAAGCGGGAGAATCCTCCTCCTTGTCCAACGTTTGTTCATAACCCCCAAAAGAAGGAAGATGAATCTCTGGGTATTTATAGCTTTCTGGTCAGCATCCTTGGGAAGGATGGCTATCTCCCAGCTCCCGACGGTGTTATGCAAAGAAACGCATTAAGGCCAATTGGCAGAAGGGAAGATCACCTTTTGGATCCAGCTCCCTGCTCCTCAATTATTCACATCTCACAATCCCTAGCAAATCAGTGGCTGTTTATTCATGCCCATGTATAATGGAAGAGCTTTCTAGGGCTCAGGCCAGCTCTGCTCCTGTTTTATCCAGCCACACTTTTGAGAATCGTTTTTGTAAACTCTGTAGAGAATTTGGGCTCAAGAGGGTGGAGCATCTCCAGAACTTGCTGATCACCCATTGAGGAGAAGCTTCATCTAATGTTGGGCTTCTTTAGGCAAGATTTTGGCTGTGGATGTGAAGCAATAAACAACCCAGCTTGGAAGAATCACCACTTCTCATTCTTGGTTTGGGGCCTGACAGCAGATAGGTTTATGGCTTGATCCGACAGAAGTCTAACACTAAGCTGATGACACGTTTAACTCCACCCCTCTAGCTCTGCCTGCTCTTCTCCTGCAATAAGAGGATTGGTGGAGTACAGATGGTTCTAGAGAACTTTGCTTGATTTTTGCAATGATGTGGTTGCTCCCAACATTGGTTGGAAAAGCAACAAAGGAGATGAGAGGAATTGGCCATCCGGGTGGGCCACCCGGAGCAGACATATCCATTATTGTGTCCCTTTTAGTTCTGATTTTGAGCTACTTCTATTTCCGAGTAGAATGTTACCATCCTCATTACAACTTAAGGCTAAAATACGTGTCAAAGGTTAATGTTGCAGGATCCAATCTGGGTCGGTCACTGGGAGCAGATTTTGTCTTCCAAGCTTTTGGACTCCTGCTGGAACCCATCCTCATGGCGCTTCTCTTTAGCCGAGTGTGTGCTGTTCTATGTGTGGTATTTATAGTGCCCGTTGTATCTGGTTTTTTAGATGTTAATTGGGGTGTGTTGATGGCTGGCTTTTAAGTTGTTAGCTGTCCCTTGCTTGTGCTGCCCAACCCTCACCTTCTAAGTACCTGATAGGCTGGTGGTAAATCAGCCCTCCTGTTGATTGACAAGGGCCCTTTTTCCCAGGCTTCAATCACCTCCCTGGCTCTTTTTGTGCCTGCTCCTCCAACAATCTTTCCTCATTTCTCAAAACATTCTGAGTGCTGAGGCCTTTGGGCAGTGCCGTTCTTCCTCCTTGGTGTGCCGAGCAGCTCCCCCAGCGTGGAAACAGCCTCCTGTCTCTCTGTCCCCTCCAGTGCCTTCATCAACACCCTCAGTGGTGATCTGTTTAACAGCCGCGCTGCACAAAGCTGGACAGTCAAGAAAGGAGATAAGGAAAGGAAGAATCCGAAGAGAAAATGCACCTTCCCCAGACAGCTTTTATGCATCCGGAGCAGTGAGGTGGTTTCCCCCACTAAATATTTAACGTGATGTTTATGATATGTCCTCTGGGGGACAGCTGCTGGAAAGCTAATGTTTATGAAGTAGGTCTGGAGGGATGAAGCTTACGAGCCAGGGATAAAGAGGAGGCCGTGCCAGAACGTTGAGAACAAGGGAAGGGAGAAGGAACTTTAGATCTCTACATTTCTGTTGAATTAAAAATAGTGAATGGGAAACGATGCTTTGTCTGAATTCCCCCCCCCTTTTTTTTTTGCACACAACCCCACCATGACCTATTCTTCTCTCTCTCCAATAGGAGAGGACAACTGGTAGTCCTCAATTGTATTTATTGCTCCATGATCTTTTGGGGAACTCCTACAACCATCTCCAACTGCAGCCTTAAGCTGTTGAGTTCCACCACGTTGATGTGGAAAATAAAACTGATAAACCAATAAAGGAGATTTTTTTTTTCTAGCTGAGGATTGAAATGAGGGCGCCCTTGGTGCACTCTGAGGTTGGTGGGTTTTTTTGCAGAGGTTTCAGGCCCCAAATTAGTGCTAGAAGAGAGTGGGGGAGGAGGAAGACTGTAGATCCTTGGTGCTGAGCCTGGTGGTTTTCTTGCAGATGTTTCATTACCCAACTAGCTAACATCATCAGTGCACTGATGATGTTACCTAGTTTGGGTAGTGAAACATCTGCAAGAAAACCACCAAGCTCAGAGAGCACCAAGGACCTCTTAAAACTTATAAGTCTAAACCTGACTTAACGTAGACGGAAAATGAATCCAGGAAGGAGCGCTTGAATTGATGTTCGGTTACACCAAAATTACATACTTATTGGGACAGAATGGGTCTGTGGGAAGTTGAGGTACACTATTAACCATGTAAGACAAGAATTCCAGGACCTTGGATAGCTCTAAGTAAACATTTAGAAGCCCCACTTTCTTTACCACCCTTCCCAAGAATGCTCTATGACTTTATCATCAAACACCATAGGTCCATAAATTTAATAAGCTGTCCTCCTGGATCTTCGTTTGAATGCAATATGCACAACTCTTGATATAACCTAGGATTTCTGTGTCCTCCCCCCCCCAGGTCTTGCTATTCCTCCTCCTCTTCCTCTTCCTCCTCCTCCTCCTCCTCCTCCTCCTCCTCCTCCTCCTCCTCCTCCTCCTCCTCCTCCTCCTCACAAACCCCATTTCCATCTAGCACTGACAATGTTATCTAGTTGGGTAATGAAATGTCTGCAAGGAATCAGCTAAGCTCAGAGCATACCAAGGACCCATCATTTCAACCCTGAGCTACAAAAATTCTCTTCTCTTGGTACTTGGGTGTGTTTGTGTGTATGTGAGTGCAAGTGTATATGAAAGAGGGAGACAGGGAGAGGGGGGGGAGAGAGAGACTATTCCGCTATTCTGTAAGAAGAGAAGAGAAGAGAAGAGAAGAGAAGAGAAGAGAAGAGAAGAGAAGAGAAGAGAAGAGAAGAGAAGAGAAGAGAAGAGAAGAGTTGGAAGGGACCTTGGAGATCTTCTAGTCCAACCCCTTGCTCTCATGAGTACAGTACCTATCCATTCTTGTGGGATGTGTGTATGGGGGAGAGTCTTCCACATCACAGCGGTGAAGTATCCATAGGCAGAGGTGTATGTGTTTGTGTTGGGGTCTGTGTGTGTGGGTGCATGGGTGTGAGACAGAGCACACCACATGTTATATGCTGGAAAGAATAACACTCCGCTCTGAATCTTTGTTCTGTACGTTGATATCCTGGACCTAGATGGGATCATAAATTTGCTGATGTGAGGCAGGTGGATAATAAATGCTCCTTTTAACTGCTGGAGGTTTAGCTCACCCAGCATCCATTATCACTGGCAACTGAAATGTCCATCTGCATGGGCCTCTCTGTGTATGTGTTTGTGGTGAGAACCTCAAGTTTCCATCCTTTCTTGAAGTCAGCTCTTGTTAAAATAAACACCCATGCCATTATCCACTCATGAGACCTTTGCTTTTTACTCTTTCCAAATCTGATATGGAAAGTAGTCACTGTTTTTAAGTTTCCCGTTGCATCTGGTTCCTGTGAACTGAAGAATCCTCTCCTCTCCTCTCTTCCTCTCTTCTCTTCTCTTCTCTTCTCTTCTCTTCTCTTCTCTTCTCTCTTCTCCTCCCCTTCTCCTCCCCTCTCCTCCAAAAGGTTGAACTACAATATTGTTCAACTGTGTTTGTTTTAAGCCTGTTGCTGTTCAGTCGCTAAATCTTATCGGACTCTTCCTGACCCCATGGACCATAGCGTGCCAGCTCCCCCTGACTTCTACTGTCTCCCAGAGTTTGCTCAAATTCATGTTCATTCCATTGTTGACGCTATCTAACCATCTCATCCTCTTCCATCCCCTTCTCCTTTCTCCTTCCACCTTTCCCAACATCACCGGGTTTTTTTTTTTTTCCCAAGGAGTCCTCTCTTCCCATTTGGTGGCCAAAGCATCTGAGCTTCACCTTCAGTTTAAGCCTGTATGCCAAGCTAGAAAGTTACTTCAATCCTGTGTTATTGCTCGTGGTGGTTCCAAAACATCTGAAGAACATCCGTCTGGTTTACTGATCAGCAGCAGCCCTCCAGGATTTAGATGTAAGGGTTTTCCAACTCGCATCTGGATATCTAAGGAATTGTTCATGGGCTTTTTCATATTCATTCTGTGTGTGATTTGGACCACTTTCCATTCTTCAGAATGAACGGGACAAGCTTGGGAGAAATGCAGGCACAACGTTCAATCAACAAAATGCTTATGTTCTTATTCCTTGAGTGGACCTTTCAGGTACTTGAGTTGCTCCACAAAGTACCTAGGAAGCAACTTTGATGTTAAACAAACCTGAATGTGCTTTTAAAGGAACCTGCTTAAGAATGCACATCAGCTGAGTAAACACAGCCTTCCCTTGCTGATGTGAACAAACAAATAAAGCCAACAGCTGAAATGCTTACCAGGCTCAGCTGAAAGGGCTAGACAGAGATTTATAGGAAGTGAAATGCTAATTTGGCAAAAGGCATTCCTCGGGCATATGGCAGCAGAGATGTTCACAGCAGCTCGGTAACTTTTGTAAGATGAGGCAGTTTTGGTCGCTACAAAATAAAGAAGATGTTGAGACTGTAGAAAGAGTGCAGAGAAGAGCCACAAAGATGATTAGAGAGCTGGAGGATAAAACATATGAAGAACGGCGGCAGGAATTGGGGATGTCTAGTCTAGTGAAAAGAAGAACCGGGGTGACATTATAGCACAACCTTGTTCCTGCTGGGAATACTTAGGTTGAATGAGAACACTGTAAATTTCATTTTGGTAGTAGTCTACGTTTTCCTCCTCCTCCTCCTCTCTCTGGCATCATCCTTTTCCTTTGTTTTCTGATATCCATTATTTCTTTGGTCACCATGATGTAAAAAAGATGTTGAGACTCTAGAAAGAGCAACAAAGAGGATCAGGGGACTGGAGGCCAAAACATATAAGGAACGGTTGCTAGAATTGGGTATGTCCAGTTTAATGAAGAGAAGGACGAGGGGGGACAGGATAGCAGCCTTCCAGTATCTCAGGGGCTGCCACAAAGAAGAGGGAGTCAAGCTTTTCTCCAACGCAGGAGATGAAACAATGGATGGAAACTAATCAAGGAGAGAAGCAACCTAGAACTAAGGAGACATTTCCTGACAGTGAGAAAAATTAATGAAATTGACTTGCCTCTGGAAGTTATGATTGCTCCAACACTTGAGGTTTCCAAGAAGAGATGATTGGACAACCGTCTGTCTGAAATGGTATAGGGTCTCCTGCTTGAGCATGGGGTTGGACTAGATGACCTCCAAGGTCCCTTCCAATTTTGTTATTCTGTTATACATGCCATTTTTCCTCTAGCACGTGTACAGGATGGGTGGGCGGGCAAGGGAAGTGACACCAAAGTCTCAAAATGTCTTCAGGGCATGAATATCAGCGGATGACATCACTTCAGTTCATCCTTCGGATCAGCAAGTATGCTTTTAGCAACACTGCAAATAAAATGGTCTTCATTTCATTTCAGCTGCCATTAGAGTTTCGGGTTTGTCAATAGCCATTAGGCTATCCCACCCAGCAAAGTTCAAGGGGACTCTGAAAATGCAACAAATAAAGAACAATTTGTGGGTAAATGGGACAGGCAGAAGAGAAACGACAACCGTTCTAGAATATTTTCCAGAGGGCCAAATTTCAACAGCTCTTGGTAGCTTCCAGCTGGATTTTAGATGCTTCGATCCCTTACCCTGGATTTTTTGGGCAAGCCATGGTAAAACAGTGCCGATAATCCGAGAGACTATGAGCTCATGGCAAGGTCAAAGAAGACACTTGCCTGCATGGTGACCACCTAATGGGGACCAGCATCTTCTCCCGTTCTCCTTCCCTTCCTTTGCTGTTTGGGTCGATTCCAATTGATCCCAGTCCTGCTGCGGAGGGAGAGCAGTCCTTCAAAGTTTATTCTGGTGTCAATTTTTATTGTTTCCCCCAGGAATCAATAGAGAGCCTAATCATTAAGGCAAAGTTTTTGAAAGCCAATCCTTCACGATGAGCTTTGTGAATGACTGCAGGCTCTAACGGGTTGGATATAAATGGAACCTTTAATCAGGTGAGTGTCAATAGATTTTGCAGAGATTGGAGGTCCATTTTTACGTCTCTCTTGCTCTATTTTTTTTTCTCCTTCCCCTCTCTGCTCAACCTTTGCAAGGAGGAGGATGAGAGGGAGAAGGAAAAGAAGAGAGGAGCAGGAGAAGGGGGGAGGAGGCAGAGGAGGGAAGAAAAGGAGAAGAGAGAGCAAAAGGAGAAGAAGAGATGAGGGGAGGAGACGAGAGGAGAGAGAGGGCAGGGAGGAGGAGAAGTGAGGAGCAGGAGGGGAGGAGAAGAGAGAAGGAGCAAGAGCAGGAGGAGGAGCAGAAGGAGAAGGAAAAGAAGAGATAAGGGAGAGGAGCAGGGGAGGAGAAGAGAGGAGACGAAGAAGGGGAAGGAGAAGGAAAAGAAGAGCAGGAGGAGCAGGAAGGGAGGAGAAAAGAGGAGGAGGCAAAGAAGGGGAATGAACGAGAAGGAGAAGGAAAAGAAGAGGGGGTGAATGAGGATAGGAATAGGAAAAGAAGGGAGGAGGAAGAGGAGGAGGAGGAGGAAAGAAGAGAAAGAGGCAGATGAGGAGGAGGAGACAACAGCCTATTAAACCAGAGTTCCCCTTTTTTATCCATCTTTATTTATTTATACAAAGCACATGGCCATTATTATCTCATCAGCCGTTGTGCTTTCATGGCATCTTTCAACTCAAGAGATCAAAGCACTTTGCAGGCATTCATTAATTAAACCTTGCAAAAGCCTGGCGGAGGGAAGGAGGGAGGCAAGGAATCTTAACAACAATAATTAATACCACTTTGCACTGCCAAGAAGCCTTTCGTGTGAGTCTTTCTAAACAGCCGCCAAGGCTGGAAGAGTTAACTTGCAAGAAGGGACGGGGGGGGGAACCTGAACAGAGAGTCCAGGAGAGAAAGATAGAACTCTTAAACATCCACCAGTTTATCTGCACAATCTCTGCCTTGAACGTCAGCATTTGTGCACAGCTTGAGGAGGTTCAGTCTACTGGATCTGCTTAGCCCAGAGCAAGCATCACTTCCGGGCAATAAATCCTGAGGTTTAAGCCCCACCCACCTCTCATAGGACCCTCAACCTCAGATGCAAAATTGCTTCATTTTAGGCTGGTGCATAATCTAGAAGTGCTACCCAATGCAATTTGCAACATCAAACCCATTTTTTTAATTTTTTTTGTTATGTCCCCTTTGAGACAACTTCACTGGAGAAGGTCTCTCCTCCTTCTCCTTCTTTCTTTCTTTCTTTCTTTCTTTCTTTCTTTCTTTCTTTCTTTCTTTCTTTCTTTCTTTCTTTCTTCTTCTTCTTCTTCTTCTTCTTCTTCTTCTTCTTCTTCTTCTTCTTCTTCTTCTTTTTCTCTTTCTCCTTCTCCTTCTCTTTCTCCTCCTTATTCTTTCTTCTTACCCTCATTCCAATTTTTTTTTTTTTTTGGCTAGGTTCGTGAATTCAGATTCACTTGGAAAATGTCTGATGTTTCAGCATATTGTGAAAAGTCAAAGAAGGGGCTAATTCAATAAGCAAATTACGCACGGTCTGCAAATGTAGCCTGTAGGTAATGTCAAATTAAAATATTAGAAAAATGTAGAAAGCATAGGAACTTTGGAGGTCTTCCAGTCCAACTCCCTGTCCAAGGTAGGAGACTTTATACCATCCCAGTCAAATGGTTGTTCAATCTTTTCTTGAAATCCTCCAGTGATGGAGCACCCACAATCCAGGAGGAAAGCTGTTCCACTTATGAATTGTTCTCCCTTTCAGGAAATTCCTTGTTACTTCCAGTTATTTCCTTGTTATTTCCGGGTCCTCTTCTGATGAGTTTCCACTCATTGCTTCTTGTCCTGCCCTCAGATTTTTGGGAAGAATGCGTTCATCTCTTCTTCTCTGTGATAGCCCTTCAATTACTGGAAGACTGTTATCATATCACTTCTCTTCTATTTGTAAGCTAGATATAAGTAACTCCCTCAACCATTAGTCATATGATTTAGTCTCCAGACACCTTATCATCTTAGTTGATTTTCTCTGCACTCTTTCTAGAGACTTAGTATCTTGGCTAGGAAGATTCTCAGTCATCTAGATCATCGTTTTTATCAAAAGTTGTTTTTATTTTGAAAAGATAACTGGACTGATTTTTTGAGGAGGAGGAGGAGGAGGAGGAGGAGGAGGAAGGAGGAGGAGGAGGAGGAGGAGAAGAAGAAGAGGAGGAGGAGGAGGAGGAGGAGAAGAAGAAGAAGAGGAGGAGGAGATGTCTCAGTGTCTTTCTTGTATCTTTTTTTGAAATTCTAGTTTATAAAAAATAAAACTACAAAAATACTTCATATTTTATATATCAGCTTAAGATGTTCAGGCATTCTAAAGAATTTTAGATAATTTACCTTATTTATTTCATCGATGTATTCATTAAACAAATTTATATGGTTGCCCAATTCACACCCAGGGGACTCTAGCTGGCTTACAACATTAAAACTGCACAACATAGAAACCTCAAAATCCCACACACACCCCAGGACTTTGGTAACCGTGGCCATTTTCTATTCTGCTACTTTAAAATATTTGACATCTTGATGTGTCTCATTATTGCAGTGATTTGCTGAAGCTTAAATCGTCTTGCAAAGCCCTCTGGGAGAAAAGCCTTTTTCTATAAAGGACATTGCACAAAGAACAAGCAGAAACATCAGCAAGGAGACGCTGTAATTAATGGGTGATCTCACTCAAGTTCGATAAACGGAAAAGTGTCTATCAACACCCTCTGCCTGATGCCACTTCTCCTCAATTGCCTCCTGAGAAGAAGGAAAAAAAATGGAAGAATTTATGGGGAGCTGCTCCAGAAGCAAAGAGAAGAAAGGAAAAAAAAAAAAAAATCAAGATGGTGGCAAGGAATCAACCGCAAGGAAAAAGACTGCAGAATTCTGGTCCAGCCACATGGATTGCATACGTTGAATTTTTGCATATGTAAGGAGATAGGGAGCGTATTATGGAAAGCAAAGGCTTGTTTCATGTATGAACCACACCAAACGGCCCCAGGGGAACGTACTTGTGTATTCTGCAACAAATTAACTCAGTAATTATTAGAACTTATGTATAGCCTGGCTAAGCCGATGCATAGACAGGTAAGTTGGTTAGCAGCCCCTGGAGCATCTTCAGATTTCCATCATTCATCAGTGAGAAAGTAGGGAATCCAAATTTTTCACGATTGCCCTGCCAAATGTTGAGCATCCATCTGGAAAGTAGATCTCAAAATGACAGATACAAGTGCTCAGATGCTACACTGTGTTTTATAGTTGCGTTCATGCTCATGCGCTTGTTTTTCTTCTCAAGCAGGGACATGTGCACGTAGCGGCAGATGATGTCTATGTTTGTATGTGGGTAGCTTATTATTGCATTCCTGCTCAGATTTTCCTCTTACAGAGAGGTCTCGCTTAATTTGACTCCTGCGATGGCAGTTCTGAGACGTAGGTGGGATTGGGAAAATCAGGAATGGTCTGAAGCTACTCAGAAAATTTGACGGTTGAGAAATTGAACCAACAGTGCCACCATCTCAGCCCAACAGCTTAACATCATGCTGGAGCTTTAAAAATGCTTGATCCTTTTTGAAGGCGAGAACGGCGGTAGAATATGTAAAAGCACACAAGACATGGCGGGGAAGAGATGTTCCTGATCAAGTGAACAAGAAGCAACGGATGGAAACTAATCAAGGAGAGAAGCAACCTAGAACTAAGGAGAAATTTCCTGACAGTGAGAAGAATCTGTCTCCAGAAGTGGTGAATGCTCCAACACTGGACGTTTTTAAGAAGAGACTGGACAACCATTTGTCCAAAATGGTATTCCTGCCTGACCAGGCGGTTGGACTAGATGACCTCCAAGGTCCCTTCCAACTCTGTTATTCTATTCTATTCTATTCTATTCTATTCTATTCTATTCTATTCTATTCTATTCTATTCTATTCTAATTTGTAGAATATAAGAAGGATGCTTCTGGATCTGGCCAAGACCAATCTAATCCATCATCCTGCATCATATAATAGTCCATAGCACACTATGGAAGGTCACCACAGAGACAGGACAGTAATGGACCACACATCTGTTTTTTGCTTTGTAGCCACTTAAGAAGCTGAGATAGGCAATCAGTAAGGCCAGGATATATTTTTTTCTATTACGTCCAGACCTCCCCTTAGAAGCCAGGCTCTTCATTAAAATATTCCAGAAGTTAGTAAAAGCAAAGCTGTTCAAAAGGAATGTTTAGCTTTTAACACCCTGTTACCATTAGAATAGAATAGAATAGAATAGAATAGAATAGAATAGAATAGAATAGAATAGAATAGAATAGAATAGAATAGAATAGAGAAAATATGGAATGGAATGGATTAATCCAAGAGTTATTATACAGTTGGCAAAGCTAGTAGCCATTAGTCACTGGATCCACTTTTAACCATTATGGAGAGCTTTGAAAGCCACCTAAATTGGTCTTATATCACTTTGGGTCTCCATTCATTCTGTAATTTTTAAATTTTAGAATACTTGGCTATCCAAAATGTGATGAAGACCAATTTAGATGGCTCTAAAACCTCTCCAGGATTGTTAAATATGGATCCGGTGATTAACAGCTGCTAGCTTTTAGAGCTGTATAATAACTATTTTATGTGTTGTGTAAGAAACTAATTGCTTTTATCAAATCCCAATCTTTCTACTTGAATGTCAATGCATGTCCCTGAAGTCTAATGATTTGAGAGAGGAGAAACTTTTATTTTCTTTCATTTTTGGCAGGGTTTATTTTAGATCTCTTTTGTCATGTTTCTCTTATGCTAAAAAGCCTTGAATGCTGCAATACTTTCTTGTGTGCTTGCTGTGTTAGCCTTCTTGTAACTTGAGGTGCCCATTTTAATTTCTCTTTCCAGTTGCTCTATAATATTGTTTCAGAAGGAGTACCCTGGACTCAAAGGGCATTTGCGCCATAAATTTATATAAGCAGGGCTAGAGCTGTACAGAGATTTGATTCAAAGCTTCGCTTCAAAGGCAGTTCAGTGGCAATGGGATCGAATCTCTGAATTAAAATTGAATTTCTGACTCAGGTCATCCAAATTCATGGCCTCCCAATCGGTTTGGTGGTATTTGACAATGCACACAAGCCAGCTCTTTGTTTGAAGTGGGTTTTTTTTTTTTTTTTTTTTTGGGTCGTGAATCAAACAAACGTTTGGAATGGGATAGGCTTGGTTCTAATTCAGACTTTAGAATCCAATCAATTTGGAGATCGATGGTGGTAATCACATCTGACCCAAGAAAAGGTAAGAGAAGGGGAAGGGGAGGGAAGGAAAGAAAAAGAAGAAAGGGGAAAGGAAAGGAGATAGAGAAAGGAAAGGAAATAGAAAAAGGAAAGGAAAGGGAAGGGAAGGAAAGGAAATAGAAAAAGGAAAGGAAAGGAAATAGAGAAAGTTAACTAAAGGAAAGGAAAGGAAAGGAAATAGAGAAAGGAAAGGAAAGGAGATAGAGAAAGGAAAGGAAAGGAAATAGAGAAAGGAAAGGAAAGGGAAGGGAAGGAAAGGAAATAGAGAAAGGAAAGGAAAGGAAATAGAGAAAGTTAACTAAAAGAAAGGAAAGGAAAGGAAATAGAGAAAGGAAAGGAAAGGAAAGGAGATAGAGAAAGGAAAGGAAATAGAGAAAGGAAAGGAAAGGAAATAGAGAAAGGAAAGGAAAGGAAAGGAAATAGAGAAAGTTAACTAAAAGAAAGGAAAGGAAAGGAAATAGAGAAAGGAAAGGAAAGGAAATAGAGAAAGGAAAGGAAAGGAAAGGAAATAGAGAAAGTTAACTAAAAGAAAGGAAAGGAAAGGAAATAGAGAAAGGAAAGGAAAGGAAAGGAGATAGAGAAAGGAAAGGAAATAGAGAAAGGAAAGGAAAGGAAAGGAAATAGAGAAAGTTAACTAAAAGAAAGGAAAGGAAAGGAACAGAAAGGAAAGGAACAGAAAGGAAAGGAAAGGAGGTGAGATAAGGAAGGAAGGAAGGAAGGTAAGAGAAGGGGAAGGGGGAGGGAAGGAAAGAAAAAGAAGGAAGGGGAAAGGAAAGGAAATAGAGAAAGGAAAGGAGATAGAGAAAGGAAAGGAAAGGAAATAGAGAAAGGAAAGGAACAGAAAGGAAAGGAGGTGAGATAAGGAAGGAAGGAAGGAAGGTAAGAGAAGGGGAAGGGGGAGGGAAGGAAAGAAAAAGAAGGAAGGGGAAAGGAAAGGAAATAGAGAAAGGAAAGGAAAGGAAAGGAGGTGAGATAAGGAAGGAAGGAAGGAAGGAAGGAAGGAAGGAAGGAAGGAAAGAAGGCAAGGCAAAATGATGGATAGAAAAAAAAAGAAAAGAAATCAAATCAGATTTGATGGAAACTATACATCTTATGTATGATCATATTTGCACTCTTATCTCGAGCTTCCTTTCCTGCATGGAATTTACCTTTTTTTGTTCAAGCAACCTCAGAGCCACAGCGAGCGTTCATTGAATAATCCATCCTGACTCTGGCCCCTTTAATGCGTCCATGGCTTTGCTTTGCATCCGTTTGTCTGGCTCTGATATTTGTCAGCTCCCTCAAAAGATGCAACCAAACCATGGTTAACCTCCACTTTTTTATTTTATTTTATTTTATTTTTTTTTTAAAAAAAACCAACCTTCTCAAGGAACAGTGGGATGCATCTTGGAAACCTGGCTCTCTGTTTCTTTAGCAACCTTCTGTTTTCGTCGAGAAGAAGGCAACTTTCCCTGTGTGTTATTTAAAAACTCCTGTGAGGTTCCTCTCTCTGACTGTCGACGTGCTTTCTGGCCACCCCTGTAAATATTTCAGTACTTGATGAAATCAATGGAGTCTCTTCAATCGGAAACAGAGTGTAAATCATTGGCCCCCTTTGTCTTCAGCCCAAAATCAATTTTCACACATTAGAGCTATTAGCTTATTGAGAGGCACTTGATGGATCATTAGAGTTGGGTGCCAATGACGGCTAAGCCACACCTGATGGGGTCGGGTCCATTCGCCGAGCCCGGATGAGTAGAGAAATGGGAGGGAGAGGGATGAGGTAGCTTTGTCAAGGAGGAGGAGGAAAGTGAAGAACGGGGGATAGTGAATAGAGAGATGGAAGTCAACCCGAGGATCAATAATATCTATTAAGCACTCACTCACTCACTCTTGGATCAAATGGGAGGCGGCGGACAGTTCCAAGCCAAAGTTGTTGACAAGCAATGATTCTCTCTCACATACACACCCCACTTTGGAGTTCTGCTTAATTTCAGACTGGAGAGAGGAAGAGAAGCGTGAAGTGAATGAAATGAACAAAAGCATTTGGAGAGAAAGGCTGAAATGGGTGGGCAGTCATTCCAGTTCAGAGGAGAAACAGATTTGGGTTTCACACAAAGCCAGGTGGTCACTTTTGTGGCCAAAATGACACGCGGGAATAACATGTCTTGTGGGATCCTTGGTAGGTCTTTGAGCTTGGTGCCTTTCTTGCAGATGTTTCATTGCCCAAATAGGTAACATCATCAGTGCCAGAAGGAAGGGGAATTTATGAAGAGGAGGAGGAGGAGGAGGAGGAGGAGGAGGAGGAGGAGGAGGAGGAGGAGGAGGAGGAGGAGGAGGAGGAGGAAAAGACTGTGATGTCCTTGGTACTATCTGAACTTGGTTGTTTTCTTGTAGACATCTCATGATCCAACTAGGTAACATCATCCTTGGTAGAAGGGAGTGGGGTTCCCGCGTATCATGTCCACTTATTAGATAGGTTTGGCTAGGATTAGGATATTGAGGGACCACCTCTTTCCAATAATATTGGTCTGTCCCACTAGATCTGGAAGAGAAGGCATGCTGTGGTCCTGTCTATCAGGGAATCACACTTGGGGGGATACCAGGAGGTGGACCTTCTTTGCTATAGCCCTCACCTTATGGAATCTTACCCCCCTGGAAGTGAGGTTAGCTCCATCTCTCTTAACATTCTGCAGGTCCCTGAAAACCTAGCTATGCCTTCAAGCCTGGGGTCTCAGGGAACTGGGGAGAACTTGTGATGGTTCCCTTATTGTGGCTAAAATCACCCTCTCTTGTTTTAGTGTCAGCACTAAATTGGCACTAGGTAAAGTTTGACGGAATTCAAGGAGCTGGATTTTGGTCTCCTGTGACAGCACAAGGACTCTAAACTGATGTCGTATTTAACTCCACTCTCCAGCTCTTCCTGCTCTTCTCCTACATCCAATGTGGTGGAATCCACAGCTAGAATAGAGGGAGGTGTTAAGAGAGGGCTGAGCTAAGAGTTCTTACGCTGAACAAAGTGGCACAGATTCAATCTCCTCCCAGAATCCCTGAAGTTTTTCCTGGCATTCCCAAGAGAATGTCATCAGTCTGTGAGACGATTGTAGCAATAAAGCTTCTGTTTGAAACTTCATGGCAGGCTCACGCCTGATGGTGGATCACACCTGATTTACACTGTTCTTTTTATGATAGCCCAAGATCTATAGTGATCTCCAAAATCATTTCCAAATTTGAGGACCTGCTGATAAATTTGATGTTTATTACTTTTTAAGAGATGCTATCTTACATTCACAGGCCAGGTGGCCAAGTTTCCATCAGGTTAAACAATTGCGCAAACCTTTTAATTAGGCAGACTGTTTTATTGTCTTAATGCTTTCTGTTCGTACTTGATAATGAATTGCTGTACCAAACCATGTCTTTTTTTCCTACCTCAAAGACTCTTCAAAGATGTTTGCATTTATTCCCATGGGACTTTGCACCAAACAATGTTCCCCCCCTCTCCCTTTTTCATTTTTTTTCCTGATATAGTTTGGACAAATGTCTTTCTGAAAATGTATACTACGAAAAGGTGGATGCAGACAGCCATACTTGCATTAAAAAGATAGCTTGTACCATTGAAATTTGCTTTTAAAAAAAAATCTGCAGCATGTGTCAAAGAAGAAAAGCATGAGGGTTTCCCTTTTAAGAAAAAAGTTATTTGGCCTTTAGATAAAAAAGTTATGCTAATTAAAAATCTGGACTTATTACGAGACATTGTGAACAGCAGCTATCCCCTTCTCTACCATTTATTTTGGGATTTTTTTTTTTAAAAAAAAGAGAAAAATGATGGTTTGTAAAATTGTTCTACTAAATGCAACTGGAAAAGTGGATAGAGCTTTTTGCTGATGGCCTATAGGTTGAGAGAACTTCCAAAAGATGAACTATTCCAGCCAGCTTCAGAGTCATTCTTAGGACCATCCTGTCCAATTGATCATCTCCTGGAAGGACAATAAAGGCTTCTGGACCAAGTATATAATGCCTGCTCGCTCCAGGTGATGAGTTCATTCTTCCACCAATAGGCAATAGGTTTCTAGCTCCAGTTTCACTCTTCATAGCAATGCTACACAGCCTACAAAGATTAGAAACAAGGAAAGAGGTCAAGAAGAGAGCAAATCCAGAGGCTGAAGGGCTGGTAAGGAAAGAAAGACAGAGAACAAAGATACGTTGCAATGAAAGTCCGGGTGTTGATCTTCAATGGCTGTCAAAGCATAATCTGTAGATACCTACAGTTCATCATCACTTGTAGATGTTTGGAGAACAGCACGAAGTTTATTCTATGCCCTAATCTTTTCTTTTCTCCTTGACATGGACTGACAAACACAACACTGTACATCTGCTCTTCAAAGATATTACCAGGATTCAATTTTGAGCATGTTGTGTGGTGTCTACATGGCAACTGGGCTCTAAACCACCTTCCCTTAGAGGAGCAGTTTCTTCTAATGATGAAAAGAGACAGGGAGAGGGGAAAAAAAAGCAGTACACCACGGAAAGCAGTTAGCACATTCAACACTTTCAGATGATAAAGCCAAGCTAATGGAGAGGTCTAAGGTTGAGGAGGACATGGCTACCTTCCCATCGGTGTTTCAAGTAGACGCAATCAGCCTCTTGCTGAGGTTCAAAACAAGGTCTATGCACCACTTACCTCTCACTTGAGTTCTATTTTAAGATTTTAAGTGCCACTAAAATGGCGAAGCCTAGGCGTCCTTCTGACCCTTGCCATAAAGCTGAGAATTTCATCTTATCTGCAGTTGGCAGTACTCTCGTGTTCTTCTGGAATCAAAGCCGGGAAAGCTGATTGAGAAAGTTTGTTGAATGGAAGATGCTTACATTCAGAGGTGGTTAAGAAAAGGAGCCTTCTGTAGCCACCGTGAGCTACTGGGGATAAGCAATCAGGGTTGGCTTGGCTTCAGAGGTCAGCAATGGTTATCATCTGTGAACGGAAGAACTCGGGCAGCGAATTCAGTGCTGAGTATCCTACTTCTTTGGAAACTGCTCCTTCCCTTCCTTCTTGTTGTTAAGACTCCTACCTTGCCAGGAGGAAAATAAAAACAGATTAGCTACCATTTGCACCGTCAGCCCTCCCAGCTAAACCGGACAGGAAACACAACAAACCGAACTAATTCTACTTTACATCAACAGAATCTTGCAAGACTGAAGGCGACAAACTTCCTACCTCCATTTTTAACCATCTGATCTATTAGGGCAAGTCTGTCCTTAGTTTTCTTTCTCTGACCCATTAACTGTTAAGCAACTGTGGGTTCTTGCCTCTTTTCTCTGATGGCTTCCTAGACAGTGTCTCCTCCTCCCGGTCCCCAAAGTCATTCATACATTTCACTGCATCCTCTGAAGAACAAACACAAGTGCAATTTGATGATGTTACCTAATTTGGGTGATGAAACTTCTGCAAGAAAACAACCAAGCTCAGAGAGCACCAAGGATCCTGAGCTATAAATATTCTTCTTTAATTGTCACCTCCTCCAGACCTTGGGGATAGTAGTTGCAGCCAGTGTTGTAAATCAATAAATACAAAACTGAAGGCACTTGAAGGAACAACCCTGAAGGTCCAGCTGTCCTACTTCTTCCTCTAAATCTCAAGAGATAATGCCATAAAGGAGTGTCTCTTAGGAAACTAGACCAGCTTAAGAAATAAGAGCATCCAGCAAAACTACAGAGGATGCCACCACACCCTCTGTCATGTCTCCCTAAAAAAAAAAAAAAGTTGACTCAAAGCCATGTCCTTTACACTTTGTAAACAACCGTAACAACAACTCTACAGCATACGCTCTGAGGTTTTAATTTTGTGACTTGTTTGGGACTCTGTGAAGAGAAGAAGGGAGGGCTTACTGGCAATCCATACCTATGTAGGTTACAGTTTTGCAATCCCTTTGTTTTGCCAAGTGTCAGGTCAGTGAACAAATGCCCAGGCAATTGACATGTCTATGGAGATTCTCAGTCATCCAGATCATAGTTGTCCCAAATGTGCTTCTTCAAGAGGCAACTGGACTTTCTTGTTTTTCTTGGAAGATGTTTCGCTTTTCATCCAAGAAGCTTCTTCAGCTCTCCACAAATTCCTTTTGTTTCCAATCACTCTTGGCCAATAAAGAATTCCATTTCATTAGATTCAGCTCTGTTCTGTTCAGTTTTGTTCTACTCTACTCTACTCTACTCTACTCTACTCTACTCTACTCTACTCTACTCTACTCTACTCTACTCTACTCCACTCCATCCCATTCCATTCCATTCTGGAAGGCCTAAGGCATGGAAGATGGGAGTTGTCAGATCCCAAGGAATAGCATGTTCCACAGGGCAGAGCATCTCCAGAGAAGGTGTGCCTCTTAGGTTCCTCTTAGGTGACAACATTTAAGGGAAGGGACCTGGTGCGTGTGACCCTATTCAACTTGGTGGGACAGACAGATACTTCTGGCTCCTACCAATGGGATTTTCATCCCGGTGCCTGCAGAGGGCCCAGGTCAAGTTTGGATCTTCATGTTCTCATCTTGCCAAGTTCATGGAAAAACTAAATGCAAACACCTTTTTGAGATAGGCGGAGGGAACAAAGCCTGCCAGGCTGTTTAAGAAAAGGCAATTAAGGCTATAAAACAAGGGTTTGCGAGGGAGTTTATAACGTCCTCCGAAGGTTTTTAATAGTTTTCTCTAGATGAGTTTAAATAAGAAGGGAGAGGCAGAAGATCTGAAACCTGAGGAGACTTAAAAGTTCAGAGAGAGGTTTTTAAGCAGAGAAGGCTAATAATTAGAGGCACATTTTCCCTTGATTTCACTCTCTTTGCAAATAAGAATGAAAGCTGTTGGGAGCTGTTTCATTCAATAAGAGAGGACAATCTCCCTCTCCCTCTTCTTCTCCCTCTCTCTGTCATCAAAAGAAAGACATTATGGTTGTTTCTATGGCAAGGTCAGCCAAGACAGAGCCAACAATCACCTCCTTCCAGAAGACCAGGTGTGTAGAATCCAAATTATTTAGCACCTAAGGGACAATATCTCACACCTCCTTCTTGGCTTCCTCCAAGTTGTCAAAGTCCAACGTGTTAATAACTTCATTTATAGCCTGTTTTTACGGAAGCAAAAAACTGCCCCACTTGAGGACCAGCTGCACTGAAAGGTAAGTACTGTAGACTTATATATACTGCTTCATAGTGTTTCACAGCCCTCTCTGAGTGGTTTACAAAGTCAGCATGCTTTCCCCCAATGATCTAATTTTTACCCATCTCAGATAGGTGGAAGACGGAATCAATCTTAAGCCTGTCAGAATCGAACTCCAGGCTGTGGGCAGAGTTAGCCCGCAATACTGTATTTAAGCACTTCCACCCTATTGGAGGAAGATCAGCTCGGACAAGAACGTCTATATGGACTAGAAGACCTCAGAGGTCCCTTCCAGTCTTATGAATCCTATGTTTCCTTTTGTTCATCTCTGAAGAGGTGGAAGCAGTTCCTTGATGCTTTGTCCCTACTGCTTCTGAGCTACCAACGCCAAATGCCTTTGGCGGGGCTGTGTGAACTTCCTTTTATCTTTCTGAATATCTTGCCTGACAGGTCCCACCAAAACCCTGATGGATGCATCCTCTCCTTTGTGAAGAGCCTGGATGAAGCTAGCTCCTGCTTGAAGGCCCTGAAAAACACGGGGTTTGCTGACATGAACCAGACCCAACCAGCTGTATTACAGCCCCGAGGCTATTGAAGAAAAATCTGCACAATGGAAGATGAAGTTCTACTCTTCTTTAAGCCATCTTGTCTCTGAACAAGGGTAAGAAACCTACTCTCCATCCTGGACAATTTGATAAGAAAATTATCTTCATGGGGGGAAGGGTGTCCTTGGTGCTCTCTGAGCTTGTTTGTTTTCTTGCAGACATTTCATTACCCAAATTAGGTAAGGGAGTGGGGTTTATGGAGAGGAGGAGGAGGAGGAGGAGGAGGAGGAGAAAAAGAAGAAGAAGAAGAAGAAGAAGAAGAAGAAGAAGAAGAAGAAGAAGAAGAAGAAGAAGAAGAAGAAGAAAAAGAAGAAGAAGAAGAGGAAGAGGAAGAGGAAGAGGAAGGAGAAGGAGGAGGAGGAGGAGGAGGAGGGGAGGAGGAGGAGGAGAAGAAGAGGAGGAGGAGGAGGAGAAGGAGGAGGAGGAGGAGGAGGAGGAGGAGGAGGAGGAGGAGGAGAAGGAGGAGGATGGGGTCCTTAGTGCTCTCTAAGCTCATTTTCTTGCAGACATTTCATTAACCCAAACTAGGCAACATCATCCGTGGGCACTGATGATCAGACAGCACCAAGGACCCCTCATGTCAACCCTGAGCTCCTTTATTCAAATTATCTTCTCTTTGGGGGAGGAAATAGCATTAGAGTATTAAAAGCTACCCGTGGAAGAAGCAAAGCGATTTACCAAATGCCAGAGAGATTTCGGGCTCATCCCTCGGCTGGGTGGAGACTTGTGTCTCTGGAGTTGCACACAGACAAGTGAAGCTGTTTGAACAAGTTTGACACCTTTCGGTTAATGGGAGGAAGGGCTAGATTTTGCCAGGGAAAGACTTGAACAGGAGAGGCAGCCTTAAGGCACATCTTGGGATGAGGTATCTGGCTGTAGAATAGCCATGCAGGCT
Source organism: Crotalus tigris (assembly GCF_016545835.1). Classification (NCBI taxonomy): domain Eukaryota; kingdom Metazoa; phylum Chordata; class Lepidosauria; order Squamata; family Viperidae; genus Crotalus; species Crotalus tigris. The sequence goes on from NW_024100632.1 coordinate 1,076,965, forward strand.
TTGATCTTCCATCACCTCAGTTAACCAGGGCTGCTGTTCCATTACAGCACACCTTTCGCCTGCCATCATTCCTTAGAGCCGTGTCATCATTGGTTCTACTTTGCTTTTGCAACTCGCCGAGTCGAAGGGGAGGGGGAGGGAAAAAAATAACACCCAGCAAGAGAAAACTAACTTCTGAAGGGTAACAGCCCCAGGGCTCTGACGATTGAATTAGATATTCAGTATATTCAAAAATCTACCTTACTGTCTTGCGCCCTTCTTCTCTCTTCCTCGGAAAACAGATCTAAAATTCTGCAAGGAGGCTGGCACCTTCCTGGCTTTGTCTTGCGACGGGATGCTATGACGTTTTTCTATTTATTGATAAGTTATTTTGCTCCTTTATTTATTTATTTATTTATTTATTCGTATTCGACAAATGACTACAGGGGGTGAACATATCCAACACACTTTCCTGTTTTCCCTACAGCAACCCCCTTGTGAGCTATTCTATTCTATTCTGCTCTGTTCTGTTCTGTTCCGTTCCGTTCCGTTCCATTCCATTCCATTCCATTCCATTCTATTCTATTCTATTCTATTCTATTCTATTCCATTCCATATATTCTATTCTATTCTATTCTATTCCATTCCATTCCATATATTCTATTCTATTCTATTCTATTCTATTCCATTCTATTCTATTCTGTCAAACGGCTTTCTGATCCCTTTTAGAAATCCTATAGTGCTCGAGCACCCATGACCTCTGGTGGCAAGCCGTTCCACTGATTGTTCTCACAGTCAGGAAATTGCTATTTTGTTATTCAAAATAAATCTAGTTGCATGGAATGCGAAAGGCTTCCTCTGCTGCTAGGTAGCCATAAAAAGTCTTATTTGCTTAATAGGAATCGACTACTCCAATCAAAGCCTCCCTCATGACTGTCTTCTCCATGTCCTCCTCTTCATTTTCCCTGATCTGCAATAACTATTGCTTTTCCTAATTGACCTCCAGGCTTTCAAAAAAGAAAAGAAAACCTTTTTACTTAAATGTGTATTGACACCTGCTTCTCTCCGCCCTGAGTTTTACTGCTTGGTGAATTATTTCACAACTGGCAATCTAAAACCCGTAAATTAGACCGCAACATTGTGGAATAGTCTGCTCAGGGCATAAACCGGATTTGCTACCGATGTGGGGAAAATCATTTCAGCCATGGTGAGGAAGGAAGGAAGGAAGGAAGGAAGGAAGGAAGGAAGGAAGGAAGGAAGGAAGGAAGGAAGGAAAAGAAAAAGAAAAAGAAAAAGAAAAAGAAAAAGAAAAAGAAAAAGAAAAAGAAAGAAAGAAAGAATATGGATAGAAGCAAGTCTTTGTAATTAGAGGCAAACCAAAATATCTCTCAAAATGGGTAATGAAATGACTGCAAGAAAACAGCCAAGCAAGGACCCCTCACTTATTTTAGTGCTGCAAATAAGTAAAAGAAGAGAGATACACTCTGGTGATTCAGTCCTTCCTTCCTTCCTTCCTTCCTTCCTTCCTTCCTTCCTTCCTTCCTTCCTTCCTTCCTTCCTTCCTTCCTTCCCTTCCCTTCCCTTCCCTTCATTATTTTTATAAAACAACTCATGACAGCAAACATCTAACATACCTTCCTCTTCCTATCTTCCCCACAACAACCCCATGAGATGAGTTGGGCTGAGACAGAGACCCTCCCCCAAGGATACCAGCTGGCCTTCATGTCTAATGTGGAACTAGATCTCACAGTCGCCCGGTGATTGGGGCCCAGGAGACCCAGCTGGTTTTCATGCCTAAGGAAGGATTAGCACGGACAGTCCCCTGGTGATTGGACCAAGGGCACCCAACCAGCTTTCATGGCTAAGGTGGAACTAGAACTCAACATCTCCTGGTGATTGACCCAGTTTCGCCCAGTGGGCTTTCATGCCTAAGGCAGGACTAGAACTCATGATGGCTTGCTTTCTAGCTTGGCGCCTTAACCAGCTGACCAGACTATCTATCTTTTCATCAGGAAATGGAAACCAGTCTTTTTGCTCAAAATTGGAGGAACAAGGAAACCCCAACGGAAGAAGAGATCCTGCATAAAATTCTAATATGTGCTGAGATGGACAGGCTTACAATGATTATGAAAGACAAAACGGAACACGAATACTTCGAAATCTGGGGCAAATTTTACCGCTGGGATGAATTAAGAACTGCTCGGACTTCAAACTAATGGTAGAATTAAAAGATATACATAACTGTACATATAATTGTATATATAATTGTATTGTATAAAAGATGAGGTTTATATAGAGGTTAAGAACAATGTATAAATTTTTTGTACTATGATAGGAACTGATAGAAAAATTCACTCTGGAATGTCATGTTTGTCCATTGTTGTTTTAATTGTATTATGAATAAAAATTAAAAAAAAAAAAAAAAGGAAATGGAAACCAGTCCAATCTCCAGGTATCCTGGTGGACCGTGACTTCTTAATACGAGTTGTCACAGGATGAATCCAATTTGTCTTGCTTTCCTAAATTCTCAGCCTCTCCCGGCTGTCCCTTCCTAACCACCATCCAGAATGCTCATGTTGATGGGATAAAACAATCAAACCTGCAGGGTGAAAAAAATCTGTATAGAGTTATTCACAATAGCACACCATTGTTGTGGTGGGTACATAACCACTAAGTTGAATGAAAAGTACACCCCTCTGAGCCCTATTTTCCCCCTCCCCCTTCAACTTCCAGGAATATTTAATAAAGGTGAGTCTCTGAAGCAGCCCAAATAAGACCAGATGTTTCCGGAAATGCCGAGTTTATAAAATTTAAGCATCAACCGATGCTACGATATCGGCATTTCCACCAATATCTCCGACCTTATCAGGCTTCTGCCCCACTACTTTCATTATAAGCAGTAGTAATTGTTTGGAAATCTTAAAACTTACAGACACAGAGAGAGAGAGAGGGAGAGAGAGACAGAGACAGAGAGACAGAGAGAAAGAGAAAGAGAGACAGAGAGAAGAGAGAGAGAGAAAAGAGACAGAAAAAAGAGAAAGAGAAGAGAGAGAGAAAAAAAGAGAGAGAGAAGGGAGAGGGAGAGAGAGAGAGAGAGAGAGAGAGAAATTAGAGAGAAGAGAGGGAGAGGGAGGGAGGGAGGGAGGGAGGGAGGGAGAGAGAGAGAGAGAGAGAGAGAGATTCAAACTGAAACAAGAAGAAATTTCCTGACTGTAAGAACAATTAATCAATGGGACAGCTTGGCTTCTGGGTGCTCCTTTGCTAGGTGTCTTCATGAAAAAATTGGGCTGTTCATTTGTCTGGGATAGAATAAGGTGTCTTGCCTTGCACAGGAACTTGGACTAGAAGACCTCTAAGGTCCCTTCCAACTCTATGATTTTATCCAATGTGTAAAAAGGTTCAAGTCTGATTCGGAGACTCATCTTGAAGTTTTCAATCATTTAAGTGGCCACCCCCCGCCCCACGCGATGGCAATGCAGCCTAGCACTGAATTGGGGTAATGATTTTGTGAAGGGGGACACACCCTTCCCTACAGCAGTCCTGTTGTGATAACACCTGCAAACACGCTCTGAAAAATCTCAGCAGTTCACCCAAGCTTGCTCTAGGTGGTAAGTGCACTTTTGCAAAGTGTTCATTGATCATTCGGGCCCTAGGTCCCCATTGCTCACTTTTGCGGCGGCCACACTAATCGCCTTAAGAGCTATTTTGAAGGGATTGTTTCCTGTAAGTCTCATTAAATCCAAACACCTCTTTGAAGCTTTATACAGCCCTGCTTTTTAAAATCTATTTGTACTGAGCTTACAAAAGATGCCTTCTGAAACAGCTCCAGTACAGCTAGGTGATTATGCCTCCAGAGCCTACAGTAGTTCCATCCCCTTCCCTTCCTTGATTTCTGCCTTGCCATGACTGTGATCTCCTTCTCTGAAAGCTTCAGCCAATTTCTAAAAAAAAAGTTAGATATGGCTTTGTGTTGCCAAAAAAAAAAAAAAAAAAAACCCAGAATACAAAAAAGGGGAAATCACTTTAGCTGGGATTGTACCCAAATCTACATTTCCAACCAAGCTGGATCTGGTTCCTTGTCTTCTTGCTGGGTGGTCTTGAGAGTTAAGTGGTTCATCTAAAGCCACAAGGAGATTATTGCGTATCCTCAGTCAGGGCAAATTATAGATAAGCTGTGCCAAAATGTTGTGATTAGAGGGTTCAAACAGCAATGGAAGTGGGGACCCAAAAATGGAATAAGAATTCATAAAGAATAACAAGGGAGGAGGAGGAGGAAAAGGAAGGAGGAGAAGGAGGAGGAGGAAAAAGGAAGGAAAAAGAAGGGAAGAAGAAGGAGGAGGAGGAGGGAGGAGGAGGAAGGAGGAGGAGGAGAAGAGGAGGAGGAGAAGAAGAAGAAGAAGAAGAAGAAGAAGAAGAAGAAGAAGAAGAAGAAGAAGAAGAAGAAGAAGAAGAAGAAGAAGAAGAAGAAGGAAGAAGAAGAAGAAGAAGAAGAAGAAGAAGAAGAAGAAGAAGAAGAAGAAGAAGAAGAAGAAGAAGAAGAAGAAGAAGAAGAAGAAACAACAAAATTATTCAACTTTCAACATCTTCTCCACAATGGTACATCACCTTGACAAACATAAATCTCTCTAATTTCTATACTTCCAAACTTGGCTGACTCCCTCTAATAAAAAAAAAAATGACTCTAAAGATAAGGAGAAATCGGAGGTGGTTTGTGCCATTATTATTTTTTGGGTAACCTCCCAATTCTTGTAGCAGATGCCTCCATACCCATTGGGAGGAAGAGTTGGAGAGAAAGGCTAGAGAAAAAGAAGGGGAAAAGGAAATCCGACTTTATTTAGCCAAGTCTGGTTAGACACACGAGAAATAATAGGATGCTGCTGAAAAACAGTTTGTTTCCACGTGCTGGAACTGGGTAGTTTTCCTCCCTATCCTGGATTGCCTTGTCTTTTTTAAAACCAGTCCTCTCTCTCTCTCTCTCTCTCTCTCTCTCTCTCTCTCTCTCTCTCTCTCTCTCTCTCTCTCTCTCTCTTTCTCTCTCTCTCTCTCTCTCACCTCGGAATTCCAAGAAAAAGATATTATCCTGGTGAGCAAACACCTGGGCATATCATCAACTTTTACCAGTATCAGGGGAGAACGCTAAATTGTCTTCAGCTTCAGATTCCTCATTAGCTATCATTTGGCTTCATTAAGACATAAAATGGAAGATTAAAGGCTTTGCAAAGGAATTTGTAAGGATGCCGTGCATATTGAACAGTTGGTTGTGCCAGGAAGAAATAAGGCTGTTGCACGCTCCAGGTTGGATATCTCTGGGGTGACTTTTCTGTGGATTTCATCTGTGGATTATTATTTTTTTAAAACAAGAATAATATTCTTGCAGAAGTGGCCCCTGGATACTGCAGGCCACTTGCATATATTTGAGAGACTTGCTCAGCTTCAAAATGCAACAGAGGATGTCAAGTAAATAAATTAGTCCAGAGCAGGCAGGCCCTTGTGCAATGTTTTGTTGTTGTTTTTTTAAATAAACCAAACAGAATTTGCTTTTCAAATTCCGTTAAAAAGACCCTTTGGGGGGGGGGGAAGTCCTCAGGGCTGGATAGCCACGGCCTTCCACTTACCAAGTTACAAGGTGACCAACAGTCCAGAAATTTGGAGATGGACTTGGAGAAGGAATGAAGATGTCAAGGAATTGCATAGTCCAGAGACTGAAACAAGGGTGAGAAAGAAGCTCAAAATACATCCATTTTGTTTAGAATCAAATAGAACAGACAGAAATTTGGATAGGCTTTCAAAAGTGTGTTACCTACAACAATAAAGCATTATTCCTGGAATTGTTGTCAGGTCTGTTTTTTTAAACCTGCCCTATCTCAAAGAGTAATAGTAAACATAAAGATGCTGAGGTCACAATTGTGATGGTCCAGCAGAGCTTTCCTACCAAGGATAACCTATTGTCTCTATTCCAGAATGAAGCACAAAATATTATATAGTCCACTCTCAACTCTTAAAGATTAATTTGAGACATGAATGTAGGTATGCTATGGAAGGTAGGTTTTCTCAATGCTATATCTGTCTTTGGCAATATCATTGAACTACAGCTGAACACAACATGATTGAACTATAGCTCAACCTTGTAATCTGTTACCAACTTTGTGGGCAGAAAAACTGGGTGGACAATTATTACAAACTTTACAGGATTACGAGACTGCCACAGGACTTCTACATTTGGCAACACGCTGTAAGAGAAGGAGTGGCAGAAGCAAAGGTTGGAGTAAAAAGAGGCATTTGCCTAGAAACCCTACATAACCACAAGCAGATTAAATCCAACCCGCCTTGAATTCCATGGACTCGTATCTAACTCCAAGCAAGTGCTAACATTTAGTTGATTCCTGTGCATAGGCTGTTTGGTTGTTTAGTTTTTCTAAACTTATTAAACTATTTACTTTTAATTGGACCTTCATGGGTGAACCTCGACTTTTCCACCTGATGCATACTGGACAAAACAAGCTTTGGATACATCACAGAGAAACTGGGTGGACAATGAACGTCTACAGAACAAGCAGTATCTGTTCCCATTTCTAATGGACAAGACCTATTTAATTTTTTTAAGGAAGACACATTTCGATTTCCCTAACTTGCAAGTGTTCTTTCCTGGCGTGTTTTCTTGAGCCTGGTATCAAATATCTGGAGAGAGGATTGTAGAATGAAAAGCAGGACATTCACACCCACACCCAGCATTTTTGACACCAGAAAGGTGAAGGGACACCACTTTCTACCAGTAAGAATGTCTCCAACTGTCTCTCTTCTTTGAAATAATTTTTAAAGCCAATTTTCTTTCCCCAAACCAGATGGCAGCTGTCAGCCTGATTGGATACTTGTCTTTACTAATATAAGTATGTAAAAATACCAGTATGTCAGATGCAGTTACATAAACTAAAGTATATCTTAGAGAAAATGACAAAGACAGGCTCTTCCACAAACCATGAAAATGTGTATTTGTATTGATCTGTTGTTTTCTTTTAGCCAGTTGTTCTCTGTACACTGCTCGCAGCTATATAACTCCAACAAATAACAAAATGAAGATAGAGTAGGATAACAAATGGAGATGTTGGTAACTTCAGAACTGGGATTGGATCCTTTTTTTTCCCCATAATTTTTCATGACAGATTCAGATTACCACATTTAATGTACCTCTGAATTTTATTGCCATGTTTTTGTTGGAGAGAGACTAGCCAAGCCAGGGGGAGGAGTCAAATGGGCAATTAGTCTAGAATCCTTATATTGACACCGGATGGTAAAGCCTGACTTGAATGACTTGAACCTTATCTTATACTAATCAAGGAGAGAAGCAACCTAGAATTAAGGAGAAATTTCCCAACAGTGAGAACAATTCACCAGTGGGATGGCTTGGTTCCCGAAGTTGTGAATGCTCCATCACTGGAGACTTTTAAGAAGAGACTGAACATTTGTCTGGAGTGGTGTAGGGTCTCCCGCTTGAGTGGGAAAAGCTCCAAGGTCCCTTCCAACTTTGCTATTCTGTTACCTAGTCTGGCCCAGGTGCAAATTTACAGTCTGGAAAAATTCCTGTGAAACAGCCATGAATAATAAAGTTCAGGTAGTCCTTGACTTAAGACTGAACCCAAAATTTCTGTTGCTACGTGAGTTTTGCCCCCCATTACGGTCTTTCTTCCCACCGTTGTTAAATGAATCACTGCAGTTGTTCAATTAGGAACACGGTCGTTAAATGACTCTGACGTCCCCATTGATTTTGCAAAAGCAGATCACGTGAACCCCCGGTACACTGCAACCGTCATAAAGACGAGTCAGTTGCCAAGCATCCGAATTTCGATCCACGGGGATGCTGCAGTGGACGCAAGGGTGAAAAAACCGGTGATAAGTCACTCTTTTCGATGCCGTTATAACAGTCACTCAATGAATAGTCCTAAGTGACTGTTGTTCATTGAGTTTTTCATCCTGAATCAGGTTGTCTGGTTGTCCATGCCTGACAGATTTCAACCTCCCCGTGGGTTTTCTTTGCAGTCCTTTCAATGCATCCGTTGAGCCACGTTCTTTCTTCCTGGCTGTATCTATTCTTTCCTCGGTCAAGCAAAAGATAAATGAGGAAAGGAAAAAAACCCTTTGAGGAATTTGTTTTTTTTTTTTTTACTGCTGTTGGAACTGGAAGGATGCCTCCCTTCCGTGTGTATTTGAAACAAATAGATACAAACGTCCTTTGATGGGGGAGAGAAAGGGGGAGGCGGGAAAAATCAATCAGGGCATAGTCCGCTAAACAAAAACAAATGATTGCAATGTCGTGGGGGGGTTTGGGTGTGTGTGTGTCTCATTGTTATATGAAACATGTATTAATCTCGAAACTGGGTGGAAAGGAGGAGGGAGGGAGGGAGGGAGGACGTGTGACACCAAACGATCAACTTTCCGTGACATTTTTCGCTCCCACAGCAGCCTTCTTGGAAGTTTATTCTTCTAATTGATTTATTCTGCTAGTAGGTGGCGTGTTACATTTGTTTGAAATGCCTCTAGTGGGTTCATCCAACAGCGTCCAGGCGTGAAAGAAACCAGACACGTTTGCTGGGCACAGTTAGGTGGGGAATGGACTTAAATTCTGCAGGCAAAGTTCACTGGGTTTGGGGTTTTTTTTAATTTTATTTTTTTTATAAGGCTCCCGGGAATCAGGAAAAATTGGATGGGCCTTCCCTTTACATACCTGTCAATGCATTTCCTAAATATGCCTGTTATTTATAGTTTAGGAGCCCCTCTGTAACTTTTCATGGTGCAACAGTCTTTGCTTTCCTAGTCCTGGAGTGGCTGTTGGGTGTTTCCAGATGTGGCCTTGCTGCAACATTTTAGAATAGAATATAGAAAAGAGTATTCGTTATTGGCCAAGAAGGATGGGACACACAAGGAATTTGTCTGTGGTGTGCAGAAGCTCTCAGTGTACATGCAAACTACACAAGGATAAATCATAAGATGCCAATAGGAGAAGATAGTAGGAAAGATGAGAAGGATAATAACAATACAGCCCTATTACCTGGCTGAATGTCTTTAGGCCTAAGACAGTGTTGTGTGAATTAGGTGTTTAACAGAGGGATGGCATTGGAGCAAAATCTGTCCTTGTGTCTAGTTGTTTGGGCATGCAATGCCCTTTTAGCAGCATCCTGAAGGGAGGGTTGAAACAATTTGTGTCCAGGATATGAAGGGTCTGTAGATATTTTCTCGGCCCTCTTTCTGACCTGTGCAGTATACAAGTCTTCAGTGGAAGGTAGGCTGGTTGAGATTGTTTTTTCTGCAGTCCTAACTATCCGTTGAAGTCTGAATTTGTCCTGTTTCAGTTGCTGTACCGAACCAGACAATTATAGAGGTGCAAATAACAAACTCAGTAATTCCTCCATGGAACTGTATCAGCATCTCCTGGGGCAGTCTATATATTTGGGTAGTCTATTTATATTATATTATTATATAGAATAGAATAGAATAGAATAGAATAGAATAGAAAAAAGGAATAGAATAGAATAGAATAGAATAGGAATAGAATTGAATAGAATAGAATAGAATAGAAAAGAATAGAATAGAATAGAATATGGAGAGGAGGGGAGGGGAGGGGAGGGGAGGGGAGAGGAGAGGAGAGGAGAGGAGAGAAGAGAAGAGAAGAGAAGAGAAGAGAAGAGAAGAGAAGAGAAGAGAAGAGAAGAGAAGAGAAGAGGATCTGGTATAAACAGGAAGACTTTAGCAACTGAGAAAAAAATATCTTTTTTTTATTGCTTATTTTGAACAAGAGCCATTCTGGACAGGCAGAAGATAAAATGGATCGCTGCATACTTCCAGGGAGATATTTGTCTTAGATGAATATCGAGCCCACTGAAGGTGGGAGTACGTTCAAGAAAAGAGCAGGATGCAGCCCCAAAGGAAGAGTGAATAGCTGAAAAGATTTATCACCATCAGAGGTCACTTTCAGGAATTGCATTGCAACTTGGAGCCTTAGAAGCATGAAATAGACAAAGGACACCGTGTAGTGAGGTTTACTTAACCATTCAGAAATCAGGCCAAGAGTTGGGTGGTCCTACTTCAAGACAGCCTTGGTGGCCTCATATCTTCTCAGTCGCTTTTTATGGGGAGGGCTTATCCTTTCAAATAGACTTCTGCAGAGATTCTAGACAAATAAAAGTAATTAAACAAAGGTCTCTCAGCCAACATCAGCGAGAAGCTGCTGCTGGTGGTTTGTTCTCCAAACTTGTTCAGTTTCCGAACGTCTTGTCACCAGGCCAGGTGACAAAGCCATTGAGAAGCTTTAGATGATACAGAAGATAGCAATCTGGTGACACTCGTGTTCTTGAGCCCATGATGCCTGTGTTTTGACTCCTGAGCTGGCCAACCTTACCTTCCAACGGCAATTGCTTTGGACCTAAAAAGAGACCAGTGGGACATGTAGTTCCTAGGGAGAACTGTGGATAGTTCCCACATACTTTTTCTTTTTTAAAAAATGATTAATCCAATAATTGTCTAGGAACAGACAGTGTCCCTGTGCGTCAGGTGCAAACAACCAGAAAATCTCCATAGACTTTCCATGTTGATTTTTCTTTCATCTACCCGGATAGCTCTCTCTGCGTCTTTTTACTATCACCTCTACCCCATCCCCATCCCCACACTTCTCAGTTGCCTTTTCCCTCTTTTCTTTTCATGTTTTTTGCCATCGGTGGATAAACTTTCACCTTGATTCCATCTCCTGCCGGGCAATGTCCCTTGGGGATCAGTCAAATATTTGTCTCCCACCAACCTCTGCCTTGAAAGACAGGAGCAACGGAGCAAAGAGGGGGCAAAACAGGGTGTGGGGACAGAGTCAAATGGTGTGAAGTTAGCACACTGGAGGCTGATGCCATCAGCTGTGGATTCTCAGCTGCCTCTTGAAGAAGGAAGGATGATACATATTTTATATATAACAGAACAATTGAGTTCGAAGGGATTGTGGAGGTCTTCTAGTCCAACCCCCTACTCCAGCAAGAGACCCTATACCATGGCAGACAAATAGCTGTCCAGTCTCTTCTTAAAAACCACCAGTGTGGAGTTAGGGGCCCTTGGTGCTCTCTGAGCTCGCTTGTTTTCTTGCAGACATTTCATTGCCCAACTAGGTAACATCATCAGTGCTAGAGAAGTTGTTACAGGGAGACTTGGTTTCCCCTCTCTCTTGATTCTTCAGTCGATGGGTACAGTACCCTAACCAACTGTCCTGCCTCAAGTTCACACCAGGCAACCTTCTTTCCAAAGAGAGAACATGTCACCTTTCAAAACAAGGGGTCATCCCCATTGTCAATATGACTATCAGTCAAGAGGAACAATGGCTCCCATCCAGGGATTGAGCGGCCAGCGCAAGCAGCCTTTGATAATGGCACACATGTTTTGTTTGTACAAGGCCAAGAGGGGAACAGAAGGGGAGGCTTTAAAAGAAACCACAGGCAGGCAGCCTCAAACTAGAAAAGAGAACACTGTAAAATGAGCAAACAGATCAAAAACAGGGAAAGACGTGACCCTTACTCCAATTCAAACACGAAAAGCAAATCAAGGGAAGTCCAATAAATGGACAATTCAGAAGCAAAGTGAGGTGATATAGATATAATGGTGGGACCAAATAAACTTCTCTATTTAGGAAAGGGCTGGATATCGAGAGAGTGGTCTTTATAGAACGTAGGATAATAAGGTAGGAAGGGACCTTGGGGGGTCTTCTAGTCCAACCCCCTGCTCAAATAGGAGACCCTATACCTTTCTTGACAAATGGCAGTCCAATCTCTTTTTGAAAACCTCCAGAGATGCAGCACCTACAACAGGGGTCTTCAAACTTGGCCCTTTGATGACTTGTGGATTTCAACTCCCAGAATTCCTCAGCCAGCATGCCTGGCTGAGGAATTCTGGGAGCTGAAGCCCACAAGTCATCAAAGGGCCAAGTTTGAAGACCCCTGACCTACAACATTGTTAATTATTGGTGGTTAATTGTTTTTACTGTCAGGAAATTTCTCTCTAGTTCTTTAATGATCTTCCACCTGTTACTTCCTCAGGTCCTTTGGAGGTCAACCCTGTGGCTGTCCCTTAAGTAATGGAAGATAGTCATCATGTCCCCTGCCTAATTCTTCTCTTGGACAAGCTAGATATATCTAGCTCCCTCAACCATTCATCATACAATTTAGCCTTCAGACCCTTTATCATCTTTATTGCTCTTCTCTGTACTCATCTTTTTTATATTATGGTGACCAGAACACAACACAATATTGTAAATGGGTCGTTCATCCATCTAACTGTAAAATCCAGGTATCAAAAACTGGCACTCCAAGTGACCAAGTGCCTTAGAGGATCATCATAACAGATATTGGGAGACCAGGAAATGAAAACATTATGGAGCTGGAGTTTCTAGTTTTCTCTTTCTTCTGACTTATTCAACTCTCTCTCAGATTCTGGAGAGATTTTTTTTGTTTTGTTTTTGTTTTCTCTCTTTGTGCATAGGTAGCAAAAGCTTTCCCTCTGATGTGGCCACCACTATATCTAAAATATTTTCAGAAAGGGAGAGAGGAGAAGATATGGAGCATCACAAAACCACAGGGTACTATTTAGGTGAAAAAAAATGGGCACGTTCTCAGATGAAGGACAGGCTCCGTACTCAGTTAAAGAGACCACTTTTCCATTTAAGATAAATGCATATTTTAAGTGATTGTTCTTATGGAAAAACACTCTGTGATTTGGATGACTGCTGCTCAGGTATTCCAAAGTTAATCTAAATACTAATTTTGCTGGGCAGACTCAATACTTCTGTTTCTTTCTTTCTTTCTTTCTCTTTCTTTCTTTCTCTTCCTTTCTTCCTTCCTTTCTTCCTTCCTTCCTTCCTTTCTTTCTTTTTTCTTTCTTTCTTTCTTTCTTTTCCTTTCTTCTTTCTTTCTCTCTCTCTTTCTTTCTTTCTTTCTTTCTTTCTTTCTTTCTCGTATTTCACTTTTCAATCAGACCTGAAAATGATAATGTTTCCAAGAGGGAATGCTTCAGGAGGGACAGAGATAGTCATCCCAGTAGAACCTAGAATCTAGAATCATAGGGCTGGAAGGGAGCTGGGAGATCTACTAGTCCAACCCACTGCTCATGGCAAAAGCTTTATATCATCCCAATCAAATAGCTGTCCGCTTCATTTTTGAAAACCTCCCGTGATGAAGCATCCGCAACTCCAGGAGGCAAGCTGTTCAATTGGTTAATTGTTCTCACAGTCAGAAAACTTCTCCTTACTTCTAAGTGGGATCTCTCTTTAATGCTCTTGCATTCATTGCTTCTTGTTCTACCTTCAGGTGCTTTGGAGAATAAATCAACCCCCCCCCCTTCTCTGTGACAGCTCCTTAGATATTGGAATACAGCCATCATGTTCTCCCCTAGCCTTTTCTTTGATAGGGTAGATATACCTAGCTCCCTCAACCATTCATCAAGGCTATCTTGATGGAATAGCTAACCTGGCCACTCTCTGCACTGGGCATTACAGCTGTTGAAGATTTGATTTTCTGGCAAGTGACTTTGTTCCTAACTTTGTGAGAAAAGGCCCTATTGCCTGCAAAAACTAAGGATATCAGAAGAGATCAGCTTGATGACACCCTAGACTTAAGTAGTTCACGTTTATGTATCACATCGTGGATACTTTTAGGAAGTATCCTGTTGGGAGCCCATAGTCCCAATCTCTTGTCAATCCCCACCAATGGATTGAAAAACGTTATTTCCTGAAGGAGAGCCGACTTGAGGTAGTGGTTAAGGCATCAGGATAGAAATCTGCAAGACCCTGAGTTCTAATCTTGCTATAGGCATGAAATCAGCCAGTTGACTTTGAGTGAGATAACGGGTTACTCTCCATCAGCCTTAGGAAGAAGCAAGCAAGGGCAAACCACTTGTCCAGTGCTGTCTAGGCAATCACCAGGAGTCCACACCGATTTGAAGAGAGAGAGATAGATAGAGAGAGAGAGAGAGAGGGGGAGAGGGAGAGAGAGAGAGAGAGAGAGAGAGAGAGAGAGACAGAGAGAGAGAGAAAGAGAGAGACAGAGAGACAGAGAAGCAGAGAGACAGAGAGAAAGAGAGACAGACAGAGAGAGAGAGAGGCAGAGAGAGACAGACAGACAGAGACAGAGAGAGAGACAGAGAGAGACAGAGAGAAAGAGAGAGAGACAGAGAGAGAGACAGAGAGACAGAGAGAGAGAGAAGCAGAGAGACAGAGAGAGAGAGAGAGAGAGAGAGGCAGAGAGACAGAGAGAAAGAGAGACAGAGAGAGAGGCAGAGAGACAGAGAGAGACAGAGACAGAGAGAGAGACAGAGAGACAGAGAGAGAGAGGCAGAGAGACAGAGAGAGACAGAGAGAAAGAGAGAGAGAGAGAGACAGAGAGAAAGAGAGAGAGAGACAGAGAGAGAGACAGAGAGAGAGAGAAGCAGAGAGACAGAAAGAGAGAGAGAGAGAGAGAGAGGCAGAGAGACAGAGAGAGACAGAGACAGAGAGAGAGACAGAGAGACAGAGAGAGAGAGAAGCAGAGAGACAGAGAGAAAGAGAGACAGACAGAGAGAGAGAGGCAGAGAGACAGAGAGAGACAGAGAGAAAGAGAGAGAGAGAGAGGCAGAGAGAGAGAGAGAGAGAGATTTCCTTAAATCCAGCAGAACATAAGATGGTCTTACATCCATTCTCAAAGGATACAGGATAGAGTTGGAAGACTTTGGAGGTCTTCTAGTCCAACCCCCTGCTCAGTCAGGAGACCTGTATATCATGCCTCCTGTCATGAAGCACCCACCACTTCTGGAGGCTTCCACTGACAAGTTCCACTGGTTAATTGTCCTCACTGTTAGGAAGTTTCTCCTTAGTTCCAGGTTGCTTCTCTCCTCCAGTGATTCCTCTGGAGAGATTCTTCGGTGTCCCCCCCCCCCCCCGGGACTGCCAAACTGCAAGTTTAGGAGGAAATCACGAAAGGCTCTCCCCGATAATCACCCTCAATCATCCCAAAAGTGAGATGGCAAGCTGAGATGCTGGCACTACTCAGAAAGACACCATCGCCTCCTCTTCCTCCTACTCAGCCATTCCATGAAATCAGCTGCTGACCAAGAATATACAAATCTGCCACGTAGGAGCGCAAAGGTTATCGCCATTAAGTTAGTGGCTTTTGATGGGTGGGGGGTCTTTACATGCCTTGCACCACCTTTCCCTGCACATTTTCTCAGCTCCAATTCCCTCCCTTGCTAATGCAGCAACTAAGAACTTCCTGCCTGATTGGTAGGAAACAGGCCGGGTTAAGTGTGCTAAGATTTATTTCATTGTCCGGCTATTAGAGATAAAGGCCCAACTTAAGCAGATGGTCTGTTGGAGTGAAAGCTTTTATGCTTTTAACAGAGGTGTTGGTGCACGCCAGCGCTGATTAGAATTTAAATAGCAAGGATGTCTTAAAATGTAGGCTGGAAATAAAGGCTGGACGTGTTTGGTGGCTTAAAATGACCTCTCTCCTGTTGAGAAACACAGTGCAATCACCAGAACCGTGATTATAACTGTTCTGTAGTTGCCCCTCCACATCTATGTACTCACCACAACATCCATTCATTATGTTGCAAATAAAGCGTTAAGGAACCAAATCTTCTAAACTAGAAAGCAAACCAGCTGTTTGGAAGAGAGTCTCTAGAGTCATGGGCTTAAATTTGCAGAAAAGTTCATGCAGGCCATTTGGATGGCCTGGCTCCAAACTTGTCAGGCTGTTCAGCTAGTCCTCGAATTGCAGAGGTTCATTTAGCAACCGTTCAAAGTTACAATGGCACTGGAAAATGTGACTTATGACCGTTCTTCACAGTTACGACCTTTGCAGAATCCCCGTGGGCACGTGATCAAAATCCAGATGCTTGGCAAATGGTTCGTATTTACGATGGATACCGTGTCCCGGGGTCACATGATTCCCCCTTTGTGACTTTCTGACACACAAAGTCCATGTGGAAGCCGGATTCACTTAACATCTGGGTTACTGATTTAGTTCTCATCAGAATGTCAGCTGTTACATCAGCGTGCTTAAGAGCCTGTTGATTGACACTTGTCAATCCAAGCCAAGGTAGGGGAGATCAAGGAGGAACATGTAGCTCCATCGGGATCAAGGAATAAACTTACCTGATCATTTATTTTAAGGTAATCCTGCACTGTATTACCTATTAATATTTCTATGTATAGCCAAAGACCCGTGTGTGTGTGTGTGTGTGTGTGTGTGTGTGTGTGTGTGTGTGTAATGTAAAGGCCAAAGTGGTCCCAGTTTTAGTAAGAGTACTTGGGGCTGGGACCCCTAAGCAGGAAGAAGGGATCCAACAGATCCCAGGAAAGAATGTCAGAGCCCTTTGTGAAGAAGAGTGCACAAAGGAACAGACAAAACAAAATTAGACATGTGTGTTAGTTAAAAAGACATGGTCTTTCGTGGTTCTTGATGGCAGCTTCCAAAATTCATATCCTCCTGGACGGAAGGGGGAAGGCAACCGGAATGATTTACTGACCGTCAGAGGTAGGATAGGAAACCAGATTGAGGAGGAGGGAGGGAGGGTGGGAGGAAAGGAAGTGGCTTGGGAGTTTGAGAATTTGAGCAGACGGGTACAAATGGAACTCCTCAAAATCTGGCACGTGGGAGGAAGCAAAATGACCCCCTAGACCTCCTGCTCCAAAGACACCTTCCTTTCTAGCTACCTCTTCTTTCATAGGGTTCCCAATATGTCCACAAAAGTGTCTGTTACAAGCAGGTCCTTTGCAACACGCTCCTTTCTTTCCACGACACTGAAATTTTCATTCTTTCGGTCAAGAATGGGTTCCCTTGCACTAATTGCTAGTGAAAGGACAAATAGTATTGTCAGTAACATTTTGCAAGGGCATTTTTTGCATTTTCTTCGGGATTCTCACCTCATCTTTTAGGATCTCTTTGATATATTTTCAATCAGTTATCCGTGATCATTGATATAACTATTCATAACCAAGCAGTCTAGTGGTCAAGGCATCAAGCTAGAAAGCAGGAGATGGTGAGTTCTAGTTTCACTTTAGGCGCAAAAGCCAGTTGGATGGCTTTGAGCCAATAACCAGAAGACACTGAATTCTAGTTCTGCCTCAAGCATGAAAGCCAACTGGGTGACTTTGGGCCAATCACCAGGAGACAGGCATGACTTATTGAATTGACCAGGTTCCGTTTACCTGAACTTCAAGCAAGGGTAAGCATAAGGCAAGGTGGACAACCTTTGAAGAGGTCTCTTCTGCTGCTTCTGGAATGAAGGAGAGTTTTCGATAGACATGTGCAGGGAAGGAGCTAAGAAAGGATTTTTAAAAAATGAAAAAAGGCTGAACTGGTGTGTCCAATCCACTCTGAATAGCCGATCAGAGCAGGAGTGCTGCAGGGCGGTGTCAACAGCAATTTGTTGTTGGTTAGCTTGTGTCTCCATGAGAGAATCAGGCTGCTTCAGAGTGGGTCGACCACCCAGAAAAAGCCATTGCAAAGAAGATTGCAACTATGAGGGGGAGCAGCAGATAAACGTTTAGGCGATGCAGAGTTAACACAGGGGGCAGATCTTCCGTGCACATTTCATCCAACTTCTTGAATGGATCATAAAATGGGTTCAGCCAAACTAATTTTGAAATCAGATTCTAAACTTAGCAAACAATCAGGAACAGTTATATAGATTTTTGTCATGAGATGCATTTTGGCTGGTGTTTTATTTAGCATGGAAATAATTGCATCCCAGGTCTTCCTTGATTCACGAACACCACGGCTCGCTTAGCAACATAAATTTTGGGCTCATAAGTTGAGGACTGTTTTTCAGTAAATGGTCGATCCTTTTCAACAACAAGGCAAATAAAGTAAGATTAGCCACAGTGATGCTATGGAAGTCTGTCCTGCCAATGTTTGAGGCCTTGACTTGATTTATCTTGAAGTCTGGTTGAGTTCCTTGCGTTTGGAGTAACCTTTTCACCTCATTCCACCCGTTTTTTTCTTTTTTAAGGTGACTGACTGGTTGTTATAATTTATCAGAGTGCATCTTGTTGCGTTCCTCTCTCCTCTGAGCAGAGCAGCCGGTCTTCAGGAGGTCAACCACATTATTCCCTTTCCACCTTTCTCAGTTTCCAAAATAGATTTGTCACTTTCAAAGACCGTGAATTCGGGATTTGATGCCCTTTAATTGATTTCACCCTCAACAAGTCAGACTGTCCATCACCCGTTTCCTTCATTTGGCTGGCGTGTGTGTGTGTGTGTGTGTGTGTGTGTGTGTGTGTGTGTGTGTGTTTTCCCTTCTTCTTCTTCTTTTGTCCTTTTATTTTGGGGTCATGTTTTTTCACATAAAATCCATGGCCCAAGCTAGGAGCTGTCCCTAATGGTCTAATCCCATTTGGGTAACTTTCAACTTTCAGTCTTTTGCCCTGAGAATTATTTCCACGTTGTTGTTGTTTTTGCCAGTGATCTAGGAGTGGATTAGGGAGGGTTAGTGCTCCAAAATTAGTGTGCTAGAATTCTCCCATTTTCAGAAATCAGTCATAGGGAGTTTATCTATTTAGCAATAGCACTTGGAGGTATATACCACCTCACAGTGTTTTTACAGCACTCTCTAAGCAGTTTACAAATGCCAGCATATTGCCTCCAACAATCTGGATCCTGGTTTTTTTTTTTTTTTGCTGACCTTGGAATGATGGAAGGCTGAGTCAACCTTGAGCCAGTCAAGATGGAACTGCTGGCGGTGGGCTATGAGTTAGCCTGGAATACTACATTCTAACCACTTAAAACATTTACAAACAGTCCTTGACTTACAATCACTTTTCTGGTCATAAGGTGTTGTGGTTGTTAGTTGGGGCACCATGGGATAGGATCAGAATTGTTCAATGCCTTTTTTGTGATGGCTGTTAAGCAGATCTCATGGTCGTAAGTCGAATCCGCTCTCCTGAATGGGCATTTATTGTGTAAATGAAAAGCAGGAGTTAAAAAAGGGGGGAAAGAGAAAGAATAACAGAATAAGAGAGTTGGAAGGGACCTTGAAGGTCTTCTAGTCCAACCCCCTGCTCAGGCAGGAAACCCTACACCATTTCAGACAGATGGCTGTCCAGTCTCTTCTTAAAAACCTCCAATGTTGGAGCATCCACAACTTCTGGAGGCAATTTGTTCCATTGGTTAATTGTTCTCACTCTCAGGAAATTTCTCCTTAGTTCCAGGTTGCTTCTCTCCTTGGTTAGTTTCCACCCGTTGCTTCTTGTCCTGCCTCCAGTCCACTAATTATCTTTGTTGCTCTTCTCAATGTGTGTGTGTGTGTGTGTGAGAGAGAGAGAGAGAGAGAGAGAGAAAGGGAGGGAGAGAGAGAGAGAGAGGGAGAGGGAGAGAGAGAGAATAGGCACCCATCATGGAGGGAGGAATTGAAATAATCAGAAGTTTGTGTGTGTGTGTGTGTGTGAGAGAGTCTCTTTCTCTCTGTGTGGGGAATGACTGCATCAGATATCCTGCTCAATTTGAGATGTCCCATTTGGCCAAAGGCAGTTTTAATAACCAATCTAAACCAAATGTTCTCATATCAGCACCCCGGGAGGGACTCTGACCCTTTCTGTTGTAACAAATTGGATGCCATGTAGGTTCCAGGTGCCCCAGGAAGGAGCCCGGAGGAGGCAGCGGGGTGAGCAATGAAATGGGGCTAACATTACACAATTGTTCTTTGAAACCCGCAGCCTCAAGGGCAGACAGTTACTCTAGGATTCCAGGTCAACCCAGCAGCAGAAGCTGGCTTTGGTTTGTAAGGAAATCAGAACAAGCCAAGCCCCAAAGTCCACGGGACAGCCAGAAAACTGAGAGGGCGGTGAGGATGTAGAATTGTTTCCACATTGGACCAAACACTACGGTGAGGCTTTGATTTCAATTTTCCATAATTTAGCCTTCAGGGCAAGTTGGTAGAAAATCTGTGTCACACACACACACACACACACACACACACAGGCACACACAAAAGAGGGCTGGAGAGGGGTAAACCTCAGCTTTTCTCTTTAAACGAGGCTGAATCTTTAGCTTCTTGATCTTCAGATCTGCTGGACTGCAGTCTTCATGTTGGCTGAGAGAATGAAAGATGGAGTAGATGACCTTGGATCCCTGAAATGAAGAAAGGAACAATCATGATTGGCTGTTGGACACAGGCGACAACTCTAGCTTTTGGCCATTGGTTGAAAAGCTCGGAGGTCACAGAATGTGTGTGTTTAGCTTGGAATGCAACAATGCTAAAAGGTGTGGAGGCTAAGATCCAGAGGTTTATTTTGCTAATAAGGTCCTTTTCAACTCTGTCATTCTATTATTCTGTTATGGATGCTCCATCTTTGGAGGTTTTCAAAAACAGACTAGACAACCATTTGACAGAGATGGTATAAGGTCTCCAGCCTTGAGCAGAGGGCTGGATTAGAAGTTGAGCCCTATGATTCTATTTTCACTTGCCCTAATTCTGCCTTTATTAACTTCTCCTGCCTTTAGGTTTTCTAAAACCACAAACTTGCCTAGATATATCAACTGTACCTTCTTTTTGGTATTGCTGTTCTCCTTCAGTTGGTTTTTTACCATTTTACCAGAACAGCCCACCCCTTTCATACAGTTAGGTGATCTCCTCAAATTCTGAGAAATTTGTTGGCAGTCTGAGCAGCAAAAAAAGCCAGGTTGGTTTATTTTTAAAAGGAGAGGAAAAAATTGAATTGCCACTCAGAAGCAACAACATAATCAAGGGTACAATCCAATAGCTGCCGATTTGAAAGTAGGTTCCATTAATCGTGCAGAGCTTATTTCTAAGCAACTGCCTGCTGCATTTGATATTGCATAAGCCCCTTAAAAGTACCCAGTCTGAATTGCGAAAATAAAGAACAGCCTTCAAAACAAACAGATCATCTTTTGCAAAGGCTATCCATAGGCGGGGCAAGGAGGTCAAGAAATCAAGGTGAGCTTCCTCTCCCTTCCTTGTTCTTAATTAAAAACGATCCAAAAGCAAACCAATAAGAAATAAGTTATCTTCTTTTGTCGCAGATTGAAAAGCAATAAAAATAAACAAATAAGTGTTGTGTGGGATGGGGAAATTAACAATAAAATCATAAAGAAGGCAAGTGTTCCCAAATCTGATTTCTTGCTTTTGGAACCCAGACTCTTTTTTTAATCATAACATCCAACATCGAGAGAAAAATAGCTTCTAACCATGCAGAGGTTTTTTTTCCTGATGTTCTGAGTTGAAAAACAAGGAATGATGGTCCACGCTGCAGAAAGCTGCTTGCATTAATGGATGGGAAGTGCTAAGGGTTGTCCATGTGGAGACTTCAGGACATATGCAGTTTCACTCTAATGTTTGCAAAGCACTTTGAAAACTATGTGCTGTACTATAATTAAAATGGAAGGCCATTGTTGACCACAATATATTAAAAAAAAATGATGTGGGAATTGGAGCAGTACATGGGCAATGGGAGTGAATAAGATTAATGGGAAGGAGAAGGAGAAGGAGAAGGAGAAGGAGAAGGAGGAGAAGAAGAAGAAGAAGAAGAAGAAGAAGAAGAAGAAGAAGAAGAAGAAGAAGAAGAAGAAGAAGAAGAAGAAGAAGAAGAAGAAGAAGAAGAAGAAGAAGAAGAAGAAGAAGAAGAAGAAGAAGAAGAAGAAGAATTTGTTTATATCCGATTTAAGGGTGGTATGAAGCCCAAATAATACTTAATTATTTTCCTACAAACCAGGACAAACAAGCACCCCTCCTCCAATTAAATTTACAACCCCCTTCTCAACATCCATCTCGCCTGCAATCCTATTTGAATTTATTTCCCAGGGAAGTAAGAAATCCAGGCAAAAAGGAAAAACGTTCCTGTTTGGGTTGGATTTATTGCCCCCCCCTCATTTTTTTTCTTTTTGTATTTATTTCTTTTAAAAAAATGAAGATTATCCAGGCTGCATCGTAAACCCAGGTCACCTTTAATTTTATAATTGTTGGAGGATATTTCCTTTGCCTGCGATCGGCGGCCTTGCTTCTAATTCTGCAATTTGTCCTCATCTGCTCACCGCCTGCCCATCAAGCTGGCTACGAAGACAATTCCATTTCCCCATTTCTTCCTGTTACACAAATTAGAGACAAGGGACTGCAGGACAACAACGGCAGGAAATAGAATTAGGGGACCTATTAATTGGAGAATCAAATAGGGTTTGGTTCCAGGCCGTTTCCTCCCATAAGGCATGTGGATGCTCCTTGTGGGCATCCCTGTTTTTCATTAAAAATATTCTTTAATGGCAAATGTTGTTTATGCGTGGTACAATTATGGAATGATGTCAGTCCAGGACTAGCAGAGACAACAACAAAAACTCCGTTTTTTTGCATGGAGGGTAGCAGTAAGAAAATTGGGAGGGGAGGGACAGGAGTGATATTGCTCCCAGCAGCCTTCTTTCTGGTTAGGACTGTTTTCTTGGCTCTTCGATTGTTGCTTTCCATCTTTGTGATGTGTTCCCAATGTGGAGTGGGGGAAGGTTGATATTGTGGCTGTTTCATAATTACGGCTTCCGTTCTTCCATTATTCACCCCAGTGTCGGTTGCGAAGAATCAGGACCCCACATTAAGTTCTAATTAAACTGGCCGTGCCTGAACACAAGAATCTAGTCAACACTAAGTTGACACTAGGTAAGAATGAACAGAATTCAAGACAGACTGGATTTAAACCGCTTGTCGGAACGTAAGGATTCTAGGCTGATTCCTCTCTTGACTTTGTCCCCAAGCTCTGCCTGTCCTTCTCCTATATCACTAATGTCAAGCACAAACAATCAGGATCATCTGTTAGGTTATTTTAATCTTGTATTTTATATTTTAAACATTACATCATATACTATGCCTTATTTTAATTGTGATGCTTCTGAAACAAATAAACATCTCTTAGGTTAATAATAATAATAATAATAATAATAATAATAATAATAATAATAATAATAATAATAAAGTTGGAAAGGACCTTGGAGGTCTTCTAGTCCAACCCTTTGCTCAGGCAGGAAACCCTATCCCATTTCGGACAAATGGCTGTCCTGTCTCTTCTTAAAAACTTCCAGGGTTGGAGCATTCACCGCTTCTGGAGGCAGGTTGTTCCACTGGTTAATTGTTCTAACTGTCAGTTCTAGGTTGCAGCATAGAAGATTTATTCAAGCCTATACAGAAGAATCTGGTCAACTAAAGTTTCAATACTAAATTAGTGCCATATAAAGGTCAACAGAATTTAGGAAGGGTTGACCTGGAGCACTTGTGGGAATGCAAAAGCTCTAAGCTGATGGCCTGTTTTATTCCACTTCCCAGCAATGCCTGCTTTTCTCCTACCTCATCTCAGGGACTCATCCTAACCTGGTTCAGAAGATGATTTTAGGAACTTCTCAAGGGCTGCATCCAGAATCCCATCCTGACCTATCTCCATAGGATGACCATTGGATGTCAAAACCTTCTCCATTCTAGCAAGTTTTTGGTCTCCTAAATCAATTATAGTTTTGCTCCTAAAATACAAAACGTTCTTCATCTTAGTTATTGTCAGTTTCAGTGAACAATTGTTTTGACCATTAGCTGTTGTTGTCTTTTTTGATATTTCTCCCCGCAACCCGTACACTCTCTCCTCCCCATAAATGTAAGCCTATCCTTCTCATTTTGCTTGCCTCTCAAAACATGGTATTTCCCTGCTAAGTATTGACTTGCGCTAGTCTTGTGGTTCCAAGAATCTTTTTGGATAAAATATGCCTTTGTGAAAGTCTCTTTGTGGTCTTTTTACTGTTTACGAAATGACCAGGAGAACAGATAGGGCAACAGGAGGTGAGCTGCATGGGTGGCCAACCGTAATCGCTGATTTGTATGTTCAGATGCAAAATAACATTATGTTAACTAAAGACAATCATGATGTTGAGATGAAGAGAACCAAGGAGAAACCCCTATGGTTATTTATGAGAAACTCCTATGGTTATTTCTTTGCAACCAATGATGGGCCTCCAGATGTGGGTCTAAGGGACCATACCCTGAAGCATCTGAAGTTTAATTTGATGCTTACAATTAAAAAAAAAAACCAGCAACAATACACACATGTGTGGAAAGAGAGGAAGCTATGCCAAGAAGGGGAAAGAGAAATTGGGTTGAACGAAGGCGTGGACATACAAATACTCTTGTCCAAAGTCTTCTCCATTTGAGCATCAGTACTTTTCAGAGGTTGCAGAACACTATAAAATCCAGTCAAGGAAACGATAAAAGTAACGGAACTGGCCTCAAATGCTAGTTCACAATAAGTGATTTCTGCCAATTTTTCCCAAAAAAGGAGAACCTTTTCCCCAGCATTGCTCAATGAAAGGATTGTAGCATTGCTGCTGTCAAAACCTTCTGGAGATGTCATTTCCACAATGGAAGATTGGTTGAAAAAAACTGATGGAATTTACAGAGGATTAATTGACTGCCGTAATCAAAGGAAAGAACACGTTCAACTTTGTTTCCACTTAAAAACGACTTCTGGATTTTGTGCTTAAGATGGGGAAAAAAATATGAAACTTTGACTTGGGGTTTTGCTGATTAGATAAATGTGTCAATGCAGAAATAGCTAGTACCTATTAAGAATGTAAAAGTAAAATCTTGAGGCTGTAACGTTACTATCCTATTCTGTTGTTCTAAAAAGAGACGCCAATGCTATTCTTCCCCCCCCCCTTTTTCCTACACTTTTTCCCTTCCCTTTTTCCTCCCCCATTTTCCCACTATTTTCATTTTCTTTTCTTATTTTGTATCTTGATAAACTTAATAAAAAAAATAATGCACACAAAAACCGGTGGAGATGTTATCTACTGAGGTCCCTCCCTCCCTTAGTAATTGGTGGCTGGTGGTTGGAGAATTTTCTGTTACACATTTTTCCACCAAGTAAGCTACCAACCCACTTGTAATCAGATGGACGACATATTAATTTAAGCTACTTCTCATTTCTGTATGTATCATCAGCCAGAAACCTGATGTTCCAGAACTGCAATATATCCAAGATGTAGGGAGAAAAGCAGGCAGAACTGGGGTGGAGGTGGAGTTAAGCAAGTCCTAAGGTTAGAATCTTTACATTGCCACAAATGGCAAGTCGAATCCTTCCTGAATTCCATTGCCAATTTAGTGTTGAACTTTAGTTGATTAGATTCTTGTGTAGAAGCTGGAACAAATCTACCCTGCAACCTAACGGATAGTCTTGATTCTTTCCACTTGGCAATTTAGGGTGAAAGGTGGTTGGGGAATTCTGGGAGTTGAAGTCCACAGGCCTTAAAGTTTGCAAAGTTGAGAAATGCCAGTCTATAGCTTAAACCATAGTTCGGTTCTCCTAAATATTTGCTTCCTGTTTTTTTTTTTTCCTCTTGGCTTCTCCAGAACAGCTGCTACAGCTACAGCCTCAGCCATGACAATAAATCAGTTGAAATGAAGTTGCCCCCTCATCCATAAATTTTCTTCAAAATTCCCCTCTGTGAATCTGGCTATCAAGTGTCTGCTGAGTGTTCTGTATCCAACACTCCGGCTTGCTTTCTTTGACATACACCTGGATTCGATCTATGATAATCCTTGATGCTTAAGTGCTAGTGAAATTTAATCTGTGACATTCAAGATTGGATGACCTATATTTTACAGTCAGAAGAATGCAATGTTTGATATACATTCTGGAGTTTCGTTCAGTGTATTTGGAGCTGGGCTGATTGTTGTCCGATTTCATGTTTCCTTTCCCCGCTTTCAAAATCGTATTAGCTTTATCCAAATATGATATAAAATACAAAAATACAAAAGAAAATCATAGAAAAGCAAGGGGGGGGAAGGGGAAGGAGGAAACCTGTAGGGAAACGGAAGAAAAAGTGTTGACTTCTGACTTCTTTGGGTGCAGTAGAATAAGGGGATAGCATAAAATCTCAACATTTTACTTTTAGATAATAATATACACAGGTAGTCCTCAACTTAAGGCCGCAACCGAGACCAAAATTTATATTGTTAGCAAAACATTTGCTAAGGGAGTTTTGCCCCATTTTACGATCTTTCTCACTGCAGGTCTTAAGTTCGTAACATGGTTGTTAAATGAATTCAGCTTCCCCATTGACTTTGCTTGTCAGACGGTCGAAAAAAAGGGATCATGTGACCCCTGGACATTGCAACCGCCGTAAGTACGAGTCAGTTGCCAAGCGTCCGGATTTTGATCACGTGACCACGGGGATGCTGCAACAGTCGTAAGTGTGAAAAATGGTCATAAGTCACTTGTTTACAGTGCCATTGTCACTTTCAACGGTCACAAAATGAACTGTTGCAACTTGAGGATTAGCCACTGTGGTAACAACAAGCCTATCTAATCAGCAAAACCAAAAATCAAAGTTTTATTTTTTCCCCCCCCACCACCTCTAAGCAGAAAGTTCAGAAGCGGTTTCACGTAGAAACAAAATTAATTGTGTTCTTTTCTTTCATCAAAACGGCCATTTTAGCCCTCTCTGCTAACTAACTTTCATCCATTGTGGGGATCAAAGTGTCCTTCCATTTTTATGCATAAAGTAATCTTGCGGCCACCAACATATATAACATCAAAGTCCCATTTTTTTTTCAAATCCATTAAATGCAAAAAGAAAGAGTCTCTGATTTTATCTTTATACTCACTTTGAGAATCTTCTCTATTAAGATGTGAATCCTACTCCAATCATTTCATTTTTTTCGTGGAAGGGAGAAATTAAACAATAATTCTCCTAGAACTATGGGAATATCATAGCATCTTATCTGAAGTTGCTTTGTCAGAGTTTGCTCCCCCCCCCAGCTATTATTTAATTGCTACTTATTTAATTACCAAAAAAAGAGAAGTCTTTCATAGCATCTTATTAGAAGCAGACAAAAGTAACAATGCTCCCCAATTAATAATCTTCTACACCTCTTAAACTGCCCTAAGGTGACATAGAAGATGCTATCCTGACTCCAGACGTAAATTACTCAATTCATTAGGTTACTCAGTTTAAAAAAAAACAAAAATCCTTGCATCCACTGAAAAGTTGTTGAAATCAGTCCAGCAGATATGTTTTAAATGTAACAGTAAAATGGAGTTATTTCGAGAATCTGCCAAGAAAACGACCGATTTTTTCTTCTATATAAACCCAGTGGAAATTAAGGAACATTATTATTATTTTATTGTAGTTACAGGCTGTCTTTTTTCTTCCTCTGCAAGGGAGCGTGCATGGGGAGGGTTTCTTGCCCCCCATTTTATCCCCATTGTAACTGCCGTATGGGGTGTCTATGGAGATTCTCAGTCATCCAGCTCATGATTCTCCCAAAAGTGTTTTTTAAAAGGCAGCTGGACTTCATTTTTCCTTGAAGATGTCTTCACTTCTCATTCAAGAACTGAAGAAGCTTCTCCGAGGAGAAGTGAAACCTCTTCCAGGAAAAACAAAGAACTGAAGAAGCTTCTGGGAGAAGTGAAACCTCTTCCAGGAAAAACCAAGTCCAGCTTATGACCATTTTTCACACTTAATGACCGTTGCAGCACGCCCATAGTCACGTGGTCAAAATTTAGATGCTTGGCAACCGACTCACATTTATGACGGTCGCAGTGTCCTGGGGCCATGTGACCGTCCTCTTTTGCGACCGCCTGATAAGCGACGTCAAAGGGGGAAGCCCGATTCCGCTTAACATCCATGATGCCAACTTAACATCTGCAGTGATTCACTTAACAAGTCTGGCAAGAAAAGTCCTCAAATGGGGCAAAACAATTGTCTCACTTTGCAACAGAAAAGTTGGGCTCAATGGCAATCGGAAGTCGAGGACTACCTGTATTTCTTGCAGAGATAATAATAGTAGTAGTAGTAGTAGTAGTAGTAGTAGTAATAATAATGAATCTTGGAGGTCATCTAGTCCAACCCCCTGCTCAGGCAGGAAACCCTATACCATTTCGGACAGATGGCTGTCCAGTCTCTTCTTAAAAACTTCCAGTGTTGGAGCATTCACCGCTTCTGGAGGCAAGGAGTTCCACTGATTAATTGTTCTAACTGTCAACTGTCGTTCTAGGTTGCTTCTCTCCTTGATGAGTTTCCATCTGTTGCTTCTTGTCCTGCCTTCAGGTGCTTTGGAGAATAGCTTGACTGCCTCTTCTTTGGGGCAGCCCCTGAGATACTGGAAGACTATCATGTCCCCCCTGGTCCTTCTCTTCATTAAACTAGACCCTGATGAACCAGAAAATTGTCTTTCTATCACATCCTGCGTTCAGCTCCGGGGATCTTCAGCTGGGCCTCAGTAGCACTTACGTCCCCTTCTCTCTTCTGCCAACTCTAGCTGGTATCATCAAAGGCTTGGCCACAACCAGCCAAGTAATCGTTGTTTGTAGATGTCTCAATCTTCACAGTCTCGTCCATCAGGGCTTATCTCCCCTGATAAGGAAAGGACACATAGAACATACAGCTCTTATCTTTAGTCTAACCGGATGCTCTGCGTACCTCACCCAAGGTGAAGACAGGGGAAACTTTAGCGGACCGTTTAGCAACAGTCAGAGAAGAGGCAGCTAAACCTGTAGCCAAAATGAGGACATGGGAAGCCTCTCACGAGAGACCCTCCCTCGTTTCTAGGGCTGTAAAAGTGGGGTGGGGGGAGAAGAGAGAGATGTACTCTGCAAGATTCTGTTCAGGTAACCTTGCAATAAAGTTAGCGCTAACTCTTCTGGGCGTGCTTATTGGCTGGACTACTTTGCAAAGCTGAAAACATCATCCTGACTCTCTTGCCCACATCCATCTTTCATTTTTTGGAGGGTGCAGGAGACTTTTGCCCCCACCCTTCCTGTTCTGAAAGACTATCAGCTGCCACCTTTTGCTTGCTGTGCTTCGCTGCTAGGCGGTGACAGACTGCCATGAACTGTGGGGAGTGGAAAATGAAGGAGAGAATGCTTGGGAAATAGAAAGTAGAAACTGCCCTTTCTTGAGATGCTGCTTCAAGGTCACCCAGCTGGAAGAAGGAAGGAGCTTGGACTGAGTGCAAACTGATTGGTCCCACCGGGTGGGCAACGGAAAGACAGCTAAGGGAGGGAAGGTTGAATGTTGGGGACTTTGGTGAGCGATTCTCAGTTCTGGCTTTGCATTACCGCAATACACATATAATAAAAATATATCTTTCTCAGCCGACGAAGCCGAGGATTGTTTCCATTTAGAGTTATAATGGTTATTTTTTTAAAAAAAAGATTTATTAAGTACAAAGAAAAAAAAGGATTAAAAACATTGAACATGGCAAATCATCTTTGACTAACATCTCAGTCCATATTGTACATTAATTACATATAATATACCTACATACAACTATACATTTCTAGTCTCTATCTCAATTTATGTCTTTATTTGTGACCTCCATTTTTCTTTCCCTCCATCTATAAAATTTATTCCATATTTGATAAAATTCTGTTTCTTCCTGATTTTTTTAATCTTTTAGTTATTCTATCTAGTTCTGCGCAATACATAATTTTCTTTATTAATGCTTCCCCACTCGGTACTTCCATTGCTTTCCACTTTTGAGCAAATAATATCCTTGCTGCTGTGACCACACATGGATAATTAAATATGTGTCCTTTTTATTTACATTTTTCTCTAGTATTCCTAATAGTAATGTCTCCAGTTTGCATTGAATGTTTTGCCTAGTCATTTCTATTGCCCAATCCTAGACCATACGCCAGTATTATGACGGTTATAAGTCCAGGACTACCTGTAATTGTTCTGTTCTACCTTGAGCTGATCAAGGTTCCTACTTGGCTTTCTCCAGTTCAACAAGGACAGATGTATATCTAAAGAAGCTTTAAGACAGATCTTTCTATCAAGGTGATGAAGGATCTGGAACCGAGCCCTATGCGGAACGGTTAAAGAATTTCGTATCTCGTATGTGGGGAGATACGATAGCAGCCTTCAAATATCCGAAAGAAGAAAGCATGATCTTATTCTCTGTTGCTCCAGAGGGCAGATCCAGAAGCAGTGGATCAAAATTGCAAGTAAGAAGTTCAGGCTCCATATCTAGACTGATTGGGTGAGCTGTCAGCCAGTAGGATCAGCTGCCAAATGCAGTGACGTAATGGAATGTGTGTGTGACCTTGGGGGATGAAGACAAGAGATGCTGCCTAGGGAATAAACAGACAAGAGAGGGAGTGGCTTAAGACAAGCAAAAGAAACTTAGGAAGGATCTGCCCTAATTAATCAGATGGTTAAAAGTGGGAGAGAGGCATCTGATACCTTCAGACTTGCAAGGTTCTGTTAATGTAGCCTTACAGCAATGTAGAGTTAGCTCATCTAGACATGTTTCCTGTCTGGTTTACCTAGAAGGGCTGACAAGTGATGGCTTTCTACCTCCCTAAAATGTTCAAATTGAGGCTGGATGATCATTTGTTAAATATGCTTTAGGGGATCTTGCACTGAGCGAAGTGTTGGATCTGACAGTTGGATCTAAATCCATCTATGACCGTAGGAGGTATGTAGGTTCAAATTGTGGGAGGAGAGGAAGAGGAGGAGGAGGAGAAGGAGGAGGAGGACTGTGGGATCCTTGGTGCTCTCTGAGCTTGGTGGCTTTCTTGCAGATGTTTCATTATCCAACTAGATAACATCATCAGTGCTAGAAGGGAGTGGCGTTTGTGGAGAGGAGGAGGAGGAGGAGAAAAGGAAACATGGAAGAAGAAAGGAGAAGGAGGAGGAAACAGGAAGAAAGAAGGAGGAGGAGGAGAAGAAGAAGATGGAAGAGAAGAAGGAGAAAAGAAAGAATGATGGAAGAAGAAAGGAGGAGAAGAAAGGAGGGGAAGAAAGGCGAAGAGGGAGACATCCTTGCAAATAAAGATGACCGTGCACATCAGCCCCTTACTTTTCAACAGGTCAAGGTTTTATTTAAACTCTTAAAAAGAAGATTAAAGTATTAATCTTTATTAATTGCAATATTTAAAAAAAATCAGAGGACGAAGAAGAAGCTAGAGAAGTCTCTCTGGGTGAGTGGAAATCTTTTGGATATCGACACCTAATTTCAGTACCTAGAAATAGGTAGCAAACATTCCTGGGAATTAAAGATTGGTGGATATGTTTTATTTATTTTTTTTATTATTTTTAGAAAGAAAGAATTCAAGGAAACCTTAGAAAGAAACATTTCTTTTTAGAAAGAAAAGACAGGTGGCTTGCCAAAAGCCAAAGGGGAAGTCGGTGCACGGGGGAAAGGGAGGGAACTAAGCAAATTGGTGATCAATGCTGTGAGTGTCTCGGCTTCGTGGATGCTCAGGCCACGACTCCAGTGGAGGAAGCAGCCCCTGGATCTTATCCAGAGAGAAGGGGCCTGGCTGCCAACAGAGATTGGCACCCTGATAGGAAGGCTTTGAGGAAGTGTCCCTGTAAACAGCTGGTTCAGGCTGATGTTCCCCAGTCTGGGCAGAGTCCCAAGAAAAAAGCACAATGCAGAAAGAGCATTGTCTCCCTTGTTCCTGAGCCTCCTAGCTGTGAAGAGAAGCAGATCTTTTTTAAAAAAAACCAGGTGGCCTATTCAGTGGTGTGCGTATTAGAGGTTTATTTATTTATTCTCCTCTTCCTTATCTTTCCTCCCTCTTTCTTTCTT
This sequence comes from Crotalus tigris, assembly GCF_016545835.1. NCBI lineage: Eukaryota > Metazoa > Chordata > Lepidosauria > Squamata > Viperidae > Crotalus > Crotalus tigris. Next base: position 1,108,516 of record NW_024100632.1, read on the forward strand.
CTTCCTTCTTCCGTTTTCTCCTTCTCTGTCCCCTTCTTCGTATTCTCCCTCTTTCTTTGTCTTTCCTTCTCTTTCCCCTTCCTTCTTCCATTTCTCTTCCTTGTCTCCTTTTCCTTTTCCCTTCTTCTCTTCCACTTCCCTCTTACTCCTCCTTGGATACTTCCTTCACCTCTTTCTCCTTCTGTCATCTTTCTTCCTTTTCTCCTTCTTCTCTTCCTCCTTTTCTTCCACCTCCTTTTTTTTCTTCTCCTCATTTTCCTGTCGGTTTCTTCTTTCTTCCTCTCTCCTTCTTCCATCTTTCTTCCTTTCCTCTTCCTCCTTCCCTTCCTCCTTCTCCTCCTCCCCCTTCTTTCTTCCTCTTTCCTTCTTCTCCTTCCTTCTTCTATCTTTCTTCCTCCTCCTCCTCCTTTCTTCCTCTTTCCTTCTCCTTCTCTTTCCTTCTTCCATCTTTCTTCCTGTTTTACTTCTCCTCCTCCTCCTCCTTTTGCAAAAGGCAGCTTGTATCAATACTGCTATTCCTTCTGCATTTGTTTCGAAGGCAGAGGGGTGCAGAACGCGCACCGGAACGGACTTAGGAACCAACCCACAGGAGACGGGCCAAAATGTGGTTGACCCTCCCCATCCCTGATGGATACAAGAGAGCGACATGTGGAAGGAAATGCCAGGGAATCATTCTCTAAGTGGAGCAGCTGTTGCAGTAAGGACGGCCTTTGGTGGTGTAGGGATTGGGCCAGGGTTCCATCCACCCAAACGCTCCTAGAGAGGGAGGAACTGAAGAATTGCTTCTCTCTCTCTCTGAAGAGTTTGGTAACAAATGTGCATTTCATTTTCTGAGCATTTCATGCTGAAACCTAAAACTTCTCCAAAATTTGGGGGACTGGGCTGTTCAAGGGATTAGTAACAAGATCTGGAGTCTTTCATCTCTTAACATTTGCCTTTTCAACTCCCATTCAAGTTGATACAAATGACAGAGTGGTTAGTCTCCAATGAAATGGAGGGGCTTATTTGTAATGGGTTGGGGCCTCCCTCCGTTTCCTGGCTGAAGGATTTCTCTTCTCCCCCCCTCCAATCCCCCCCAAACCGGTTACTTCTTCTGGGCAAACACACCATCAACTCTCTGAGATCGGCCAAAGATAGGAAAGAGTCCAAAGGTGGAAATTGCTGGCACAAGAAAACCAATTATAGCTTTGGTTCTCTAAACAAAATCTACATTAGGGATGGACTATAATTAAGTTCAGCTTCTTTCTCTCTTCTGCCTTCTACTCATCTCTAGTTTTCTTTTTTGGTAGAGAATAGAATAGAATAGAATAGAATAGAATAGAATAGAATAGAATAGAATAGAATAGAATAGAATAGAATAGAATAGAATGGAATGGAATGGAATGGAATGGAATGGAATGGAATGGAACGGAACGGAACGGAACGGAACGGAACGGAATGGAAGAATAGAATAGAGTAGAATAGAATAGAATAGAATAGAATAGAATAGAATAGAATAGAATGGAATGGAATGGAATGGAATGGAATGGAATGGAATGGAATGGAATGGAATGGAAGAATAGAATAGAATAGAATAGAATAGAATAGAATAGAATAGAATAGAATAGAATAGAATAGAGAAGAGAAGAGAAGAGAAGAGAAGAGAAGAGAAGAGAAGAGAAGAGAAGAGAAGAGAAGAGAAGAGAAGAGAAGGACACACAAGGAATTTGTCTCCGGTGCATAAGTGCTCAACATACTTGCAAAATAACAAAGTAATAGTAATCATAATATCAAAGTAAGAATAATCATAATAATGATACCAATAAGAGAAGGTTGTGCAACAGATGAGAAAGATAAAAGTAACACAGTAGTACTACATAGGTAAATATACTTAGACATAATACAATACAGTGTGAATTAGTTGTTTAGCAAAGGAAAAAAAACTGCCTCTGTGTCTACGGGTTTTTTTTTGGTTGTTTTTTTGTTTTTGGTAATTACTAGTTGTTTTAGTCATTCTCTCCCTTGTACACACACCCACATGGCTTCTTCCTCCCATTAACAGCAACAATTGTACTGAGCAGGGGGAGGGAAAAAGAGGCATCAGTCATCTTTTTTTTTTTTTTTGTCCCGGTGATGTCACGAAGACATCAGGAAAGCTGGCTCCATCAAGGTTTATAGTAGCATACAGGAGACATGTCACTTACCCGCAGAGAATGGGATGGCCTCTGCTTCAAGCCAAGCCACTCGAAAGTGAGGGTGGCTTTTGTTTATCCCTTGGCACACAATGAAATGATGGGAAAACTCGCTGTGGTCCACTGCCGTTTGGAAGGTGGGGCTGGGCTGGGTAGGAAAACGGAACGAAGCCTTTGAACGTCAGCCAGTCCAGATGACACACGGGGTTCTGGACAGGAGGTTGGCGACGTGACCTTATGCATGCAGCAGCTCCGTGTGACCTAAGAAAAGAGAAGGGCTTCCCACGGCCAAGGGCTACGAAGGAAGGGAATGGTCAAAAGGAATATTGAAATCAGATGTGATGACGGTCCCCAGTTGAGATAGTTTTAGAAGGAACTGGATATGTTCATGGAGAGTTGACCTGTTGTTGGCCAACTCATTGTGACAATGGGATAGACCCTCCCAAATTTCAGGCAGTTAGCTTTATAAACCAGTTGCTGTGGTCCTTGATGATTGTCTTGCTTACTTGGGGGAGGAAAGAGAGAGAAAGATAGATAGATAGATAGATAGATAGATAGATAGATAGATAGATAGATAGAGAAAGAGAGAGAAAGAAAGAAAGAAAGAAAGAAAGAAAGAAAGAAAGAAAGAAAGAAAGAGAAAGAGATAGAGAGAGAGAGAGAAAGAGAAAGAGAGAGAGAGAAAGATAGATAGATAGATAGATAGAAAAAGAAAGAGAGAGAGAGAGAGAGAGCTATTCTACCTTACATTTTCTTTTTCTTTCTTGTAAAAAAGTTGCTACACTAAGTACTTCCTTGCAGTAGATAACGGCCACTTTACATATTTATTATAGCATATTTATTATGGGGTAAGCATCTCAGGATCCATTGTTTTTCCTCTGCGATTTAAATACCTACATTTGCTCTCTCTCTTTTCCAGGGGTATGGCTAAAGCTTCAACCCATTAATTGTGGCCACAAATATTCAGATTAAAAAAGCATGTCTGATGGATTTCCCCTGCCCCAAATGACAACGTAGCTGAATTTGGCTGGAAAAAAAAGAAATGCGTGCAAAGACAGATGAGACGAAAAGGCGTGCAAAGAAATGGAAATCGGAGGGGGTGGGGGGAGTGGGAATGTGACTGCTTATATAAATTAAAACGCCCATTTATCCCAGTATTAGTTTTCAAGCAGGTGCATTTTCGAATCAAAGACCGATAGAAGAGTGATTCATGGTCACAAATGCGAAGCTGATATGGACGGAGTCCAGATGCCGTCATAGGCATGAGCCTCTTGAAAAGGGATACAGGTAAGTCCTCGGCCTTCAATAGTTCATTTAGTGCCCGCTCGACGTTACCACGGCATTGAAAAAAGTGACATGATGGTTTTCTTCACAGTTATGGCCGATATGGGATATGCCGGATATTGATCTTGTGACCTTGGCCATTGAATTATGACCATTTCCAATTCTGCTTTGCATCAGAGATCGCTATTGATAAAGGGGAATATTTGTAGCCCGGGGGTTGACATGAGGGGTCCTTGGTACTCTCTGAGCTTGGCTGTTGTCTTGCAGACGTTTCATGACCCAAACTAGTCTATGCTAGTAAGGAAAGGTATTTGCTCTCAATCTGCATCCTAGTGTTGGTGGACGTGGTCTTGGAGCCAAAAAGGGAACACAGACCAAAATATCTCCCCGCCAACAATGAACATCCAGATGAGCATAGTTGAACACCAAGATTAACATTGGATCAACAGTCAAGAAATAAACAACAGCTCAGTCAAAGAACTGCCAAACAAGGTAGCAGAAAACAGCCCTCCAAAACCATACCCACCCACACCGACAGGGCAAGCCATTAGAATATAAATTGAGAGCAAACCCTACTCCTTTCTAGCACTGATGAGGTTACCTAGTTGGGTAATGAAACGTCTGCAAGAAAAGAGCCAAGCTCAGAGAACAGCCAGGACCCCTCATTTCAACCCTGAGCTACATATGTTCCCCTTTATCAATAGAGATCTCTTCAACCATCTCTGATGCAAAGCAGAATTGGAAAGGGTCATAATTCAATGGCCAAGGTCACAAGATCAATATCTGGCATCTCCCCTATCTGGGGAAGACTTTTTGAAGCTCAGGGAAGATGCTGGATAAAACTGAGACTCTGTTCAGCTTTGAACATCCCGTAAAAATAAAGTATGAACTCTATACATCCATATATTGAGTTACATCTAGGAACGTTTTCCCCTTTGAATGAAATTCTGTGTCAAATTTACGGTTAAGGTACAAAGTGGATGTTGGACATCAAAGCATACTTCCATACCTTCATGAACCATTATTTCAATGATGAAATCCCACGTTCCTTTTTTCTTTCCTTCTCTCTCTCTCTCTCTCTCTCTCTCTCTCTGGTCTCTATCTAAAGTCTCACAAAACATTTGAGGAACAAGAGAAGAGAGCAAATGACAGAAAGCCAAGATACTACTAAAAAGTCCTTTTTTTTTTAACAGAAGAATAATTGCAGGTATTAGTTTACCAGGTCTGAATTATTTCACCCTGCGCCCAGCAAAGTTATTTCCAGAGGCCCATTTGGTGACAAATTCTTCAGGAGTTCTTTAAGCAGGTGCCTTCTGACAGGTAGTCAATAGAGAGCTTCTGGCTAAACACCAGTATTCCACCAATGAGGTCAACACCAGAGGCCAAAGAGCATAGCTGGTGAGGTTGCAAAGGTCAGGAGCCATCAAACCAACAGATGAATCTGACGTCTCCCTTGGGGTCTCTTTGTCCAAAGAGGGAAACTCACATCTCAAAAGACCAGTCTTCTTCTTCCCTCCCTCCCTTATAAAAAAAAGTCCTCTTCAGAGAGCGTCCCACCTCTCTCAACTGGTCTTCATTAGTCAGAGAATACGGCTTAGGCCCGTTGCAGAGTAGGGACTGTCTCCATAGCTCTCAACTGTTCCTCATTAGGGAAAACAGTCCTCCATTGTCCAGCTTGAAGACATCTTTGTTTTTTAAATTCTGCAAGACTGGGAAATTAGAAATAGGATACGCACCGGTGCAGCCCTATTGATGGAGAAGGACTTGCTATTAAAATGAGCGTTTAACGGATGGATTTCGAGTCAACGTTTGGCACGCAGAAATGCTACACACACAGACACACACACACACACGGGGAGAGAGAGAGAGAGAGAGAGAGAGAGAGAGAGAGAGAGAGATCATGAGAGTATGGATGGCATATTTCAGAAAAGTAAAGTCAATTGCCCAAAGAGGAGAGAGTCCATCTATTTTCCAAAGCACCAAAAGGCAAGACAAGAAACAACGGATGGAAACTAATCAAGAAGAGAAGCAACCTAGAACTAAGGAGACATTTCCTGACAGAGCAATTGGCCAGTGGAACAGCTTGGCACCAGAAGTTGTGGGTGCTCCATTACCGGAGGTTTTTAAGGACAGCCACTTGTCTGATATGATACGGGGTCTCCTGCTTGAGCAGGGGGCTGGACTAGAAGACCTCCAAGATCCCTTCCAGCTCTATTCCAATGCTGATTCTGATTACCTGACTGTTGCCTTGGCTCTTCCATTACATCTGTAAAAAGAAAGAAAAAAAGAAAGAAAGAAAGAAAGAAAGAAAGAAAGAAAGAAAGAAAGAAAGAAAGAAAGAAAGAAAGAAAGAAAAGTATCTATATGAGTACACCACGCTTCCCCCTGAATATTTCTCCCTTTCAATATTTCAAAAGCAACTACGGTCCTATTCTCTCTGCAAAAAGAAAGAACAAGGGAGTGAAAAAAAAAAAGCCTTGCTCGGCCTGACACCAATCTTAAATGGTTTATGGATTTAAAGTCATCTGTAGCACATTGGATTGGTCTGAGAAGCCAAGAGGTAGACAACCTAAGTCTTTTAATGTCCATGCAACATGACTCCAGCCAGCTGTATTAGTTACAATCCTGACAGCCACATTTCTGCCAAAAAGCAAGCTACAGAAGTCAGATACATAAACAAAGCAGCAGATCAATACCATCATCTGTATAAAAATGCATCCTGTCCTGTAAAGGCTGATTTACTTAGCTACAATAAATCACCAGAGTGCCTTCTAACAGGGGGGGCTATCTCCTGTTTCCCCTTCCCAGCCCTTGCCTGCCTACCATCCCAAGCTTTATTTTTGTGGTTCTCAGATCAGTGCCGGGATTCACAGACACCAGCTACACGGATTGGCTTGTTATATTTATTTATTTATACATATTTAATGTCGGGCGCAAGAAATCAGGGGCCAAGGCGGTTCAAATGCAGGTTTAATGCAGATTTTCTACAAGAATCTGGACGGTTAACGGGAGAAGCAAATTGGGGGTAGACACGTGTCAAAGGAATTCAAGATGAGTTGGAGTTGGTTTAGACGCTTGGGGGGGGCCCAGCCGTTGTCAGAACGGGTCTTGTGAAAAAGACGCCATAATGGAGTTCTATCTTTAGTCACGCTCTGCTTTGTGAACACAGCTATTGTGTCTTGCTCAGCATTGGGATGTAGCATGCGAGGTGAAGCCGATGTAGATTAGGAAAAAAATAACAATCAAGAGATGCTACACTGACCTCTTTAATTATACGGCTGGTCCTATTTTTTTTCTTGAGCCCCTTTTGGAGAATTCCTCCTTAACTAAGGCGACCTTGAGTTTTTCTGCAGCCATTCAACTCAACTAAAAAGTTCTGCTCCTTGGGTACCTACTATCATGTTTGGTGGACATGTGCCGAATATGTCCACCATACGTGGTTAGAAAAGGTGTTGGGAAAACAGATAGGTTTTAAACCTGAACTTTTTTAAAATTAGGTATAATGCCAGAAAAGATTGATAAACAAAGTACATATTTGATTTTACATGTAATAACAGCGGCAAGAATTATATTCGCGCAATACTGGAAAAATGAAGAAATACCATCAGATGAAGAAATAATTTAAAAAAATATTAGAGTGTGCGGAGATGGACTTTGAGGTTGAAAGAAAAAAAAAAGAAACCGAATATTATCAAACTTGGGACTTATTTTATCAGTGGCTAGAGCAGGGGTTGGCAACCTTGGCTCTTTTATGACTCCAACTCCCAGAATTCCTGAGCCAGCATGGCTCAGCTTGGAAACCTCTCCCTTTCCCTTCAGCATGGCTGGCTCAGGAATTCTGGGAGTTGAAGTCCACCAGTCATAAAAGAGCCAAGGTTGTCTACCCCTGGGCTAGAGAAAAGAATAAATCATTAGGAATTAAATCTGTATTAGTGAATGTAAAACTCAGACAACACATTTGTTGAACAAGTACTATTTGAATGTATGAAGAAATCAATAAAATTTTATATATATATGTGTGTGTGTGTATGTGTGTGTGTGTACATACACACACATACACACACACACATATACATACACACACATATAAAGGTTCTGCTCCTGAAGAACCAGATTCATCCTTGGTTCCTTGACTTGGGAGAGCTTCGTCAGCGACTCTGGTTGCTGAAGAGAAGGAGGACGTTGGCTGGTGCTCAAGATCAGTAGGATAGAAGTATTGATGGTGTCATTGTTCTCTGGAAGTTCACTTTCTCAAGCCAGCGATTGACAGGACATTGGCGAAGGTGCCTTCGCTTTTTTAGGCACACATTAAAGAGAAGATGCCAACAGTTCAACTGACAGACTTGCATGGGCTTGCAGCCCCCAAACAATGGGAGCATAATCCGGAGCTGAATGTGCAATGTGGATAAAAAGAGAGGGAGGGAAGTGACACCAATGACTGATGTGTTAGTGATCAGGAATTAACACACCAATCAGAAACAGTTCCATTCAAGAAAGATGTAGACACTGCTTCTAATTTGCTTGTAGGCTAACAGACAAGGATGATCCATTGACGGTTCTGCTGGAAATCAATCAGCCAAGCTCGTGGTTTGACTGGTGATCATTGTTTAGATTTCTGGGGATCCCTTGTTGGTTGGTGCTGACTTGTTACGTGTCTAGAGATCTCTCCCACTCGCTTGTTACCCTCGCTGTGGGGTGGGTGTTTTGTGCCTCAGAACCAAGTGTGATCTCCTAAGGCTTTCTTCCACAAAGCGTGGCTTAGCTCAGTCTGTAAACCCTGATTCCACCTCTCCTCCTAATCTCACAGGATGGTTGTAAAAATGAAAGTGGTTTCAGAGGAAGAAAGTCACAAGTGAACCTCAAGTTTCTGAAATAAAAATCAGATATAAATGTACGGAGTGACCCCAATAAATATGATAGACCAATCTTCACAGCCCATCTTCTCAAGCTTCTTTTATATTACAGTAAAAGCTGGACTTTTACTTCTCTACATATTGTTCAGAACCAAACTGTTTTCTGTATTAAAAAATAATTCCCTCTTTCCCCCCCCCCTCCCTTTTTTTTTTTGGCTGAGATAGTCAGGCCTCTGGGCATAGGTAATCCCTCTTACCACTTCCATGTTAGCTTCTTGCTTCAAAGAAGCATATTGTTAGAGTCTTCTCTCTCCTGCTCTTTCTGGGACTGGGCTAACCATTTCCATGGTTTTGACAGGTGACTTGATGTCCCTTGTCTCAAAGCCAACCAGCCAATGAAGGAATGAAGCAAGCGGCAGAGACAAAGGGAAAAGAATGGAAGCAAAGGTGTCATAACCATCTTAGCTGGGATGACGGTGGAGCACTTCCAGAGCCAACAGAGAACTGAACACAATGAGAGAGTCTCATTCTCTATTCCAGAAGAACCACCAATATTTGAGAGTCCACCTTGATATTTCTCCATTTTTCAAATCCTCTTTGGCTTCTTTAGATGCAAAGACAGAGTTGGATGGATGGATGGATGGATGGATGGATGGATGGATGGATGGATGGATGGAAGAAGGGAGGGAGGAATGATCGAACGGATGGTTGGATAGTTGTATGTATGCATGTATGTATGTATGTATGTATGTATGTATGTATGTATAGAGGGAGGGAGAAATGGATAAATGCAGTTCTTTGCTAAATGTTAAAAATCTAGATGAAAATTGATTGGTCTCATGGATTCGTATTATTATTTTACAGAAATGGAGACATAATTTTTAAATAAATATTGATTTGTTCAGGTTGATGAAAGAGAAAACTCACCCCTAGGATTCCTTTTTACAGACTTTTCTCTTTTTAAAAAAACAAAACAAAACAATGCCTTGCTATTCACTTGCAGACTTATGCCAAATCAAATCAGCTGAAGAGAAGGCAAATTCCAAATAAAATAAAGCGGGCTATATTGAATTGTAAAAAACAGAAAAAAGTGAGATTTGTCCACTGTGCAATCACAAAACCACACTTCCCTGTTTTCTATATTTTTTTTAAAAGTCCAACATTTTTTTTTCTGATTTCTTGCTTGTCTCTTGAACGAAAAAAGCAGAAGGAAAAGCTACAAGCATAATGAACCTATTTGATCGTATTAATAACACGATTCAAACATCATTTCTTGTCTGACCATAGAAGAAGCTTCAATGCTGGGCTTTTCCACTTGCTGGAAAGAATTGTGAACTCCACAAGATGGAAGAAAGTTTCTAATAATTTCCTGTTTCCAAAAATAGGTTTCCAGAAATAGACACCCTGTACCTCCCAGTGTTTTATTTATTCTTATTGGAATAAATACAGGATATCCTAGAATCTCTCCCACTTCCTCACTATTTTTCATCTTTAGAATTGGCATAAATAAACCTCTTTCCTCTAATCCCTAGGGATAATTACTGCCAAAGCAACTGCAGTGACACACTTGGAATATCACATCCAGTTTTGATCACCTGGATAGGAAAAAACATATTGAGACTCTAGAAAGAGTGCAGAGAAGAGCAACAAAGAGGATCAGAGGACTAGAGGCTAAAACATATAAGGAACGGCTGCTGGAATTGGGGGTGTCTAATTTAATGAAGAGAAGGACTAGGGGAGACATGATAGCAGTGTTCCAATATTGGAGGGGCTGCCACAAGGAGGAGGGGGTCAATTTATTTTCCAAAGCACGGGAAGGCAAGACAAGAAGCAACTGATGGAAACTAATCAAGGAGAGACACAACCTAGAACAAAGGAGAAATTTTTTGACAGTGAGAACAATTAATCAGTGGAACGGCTTCCCTCCAGAAGTTGTGGGTGCTCCAACACTGGAGGTTTTCAAGAAACTAGACAGCCATTTGTCTGAAATGGTATAGGGTCTCCTGCTTGAGCAGTGGGTTGGACTAGAAGACCTCCAAGGTCCCTTCCGATTGTAATTCTGTTAATCTGCTCATCAATGTTAAGTAAAATAAAGAAACAAATAAATAACAGAATAACCATTATTTAATAATAATAAGCAGAATGGAACAGCTCCTGGTGTTAAACAGCCTCAGAGTTGGGTACTCAATGATTAGAGATTTTCAAAAATAGACTGGACAACCTTTTGACTGGGATGGTATAAGGCTCCTGCCTTGAGCAGGGGGTTGGACTAGAAGATCTTTAAGGCCTCTTCCAGCCCGTTGATTCTATGATGTTATGGTTCTCAGTGAACGCACCCTTGTTACTTCATTGATTTGCTAATTGCAAATCCATTTAAATGAAGAAGCTGGAGGAAAGAAGTAGGTCAAAGAAAAGACACACGATATGCTTTTGTGGTTTATGATGAATCACCCTTAAGAGGCCATCTGAGGTTAAAGAACCTGGGTTTTTGGACACAACCGATTCAAAGCCCCATCAGGAAAGTCAGCTGCCTGTGTTATTTATTTTTCACCCTTGCATTACACAATATGACTCACCGGGCCATAAAAGAGATCAAATAACTTTGCTGCTAATCATTATTTCCTTAGGTTTGGCACATCTGGTTTGTAAACAGAACTTTTCAGGGGATGCATTTGAGGCAGCATTAGCACGTCGACGTGATACCTCGGTTGCATTAAGAGGGCAAAATGTTCGGGTTGAAATTGCAATCCTTTGAAGCAGGCAAGAAAAGAACCGAATAGCAGAGTTGAAAGGGACCTTGGAGGTCTTCTAGTCCAGCCCCCCGTGCTCAAGCAGAAGAGCCTATCCCATTCTGGGCAAACAACTGTCCAGTCTCTTCTTGGAAAGCTCCAGTGTGGAGCATCCACCCCTTTCAGAGGCAAGTCATTCCACAGATTAATTGCTCTCACTCAATTGTTCTCCCGTTTTCTTCTGCACTGGGGGAAATCCTTTTCTAGAAAATAACGAGAAAGGAATCAAAACAATTTTCGTGGGACTTTCCACACACACCAGGCCAAATGTTAGGGCATCGCCATTCAACAGCAGGCCAATGAAGAGGTAACAGAGACAGGATACAGACCAGCAATGTATAAGAATAGTAGGTTTCCTGCTGGCCTTGTTTTCTGCCAATGCAAGGATGGGTGAATTGTGCTTTCAACCTGCAGTAGGGAAAGGCAATAAAAAGATACGGTAACCTAGTGAAGTTGGCTGTGTGTGAAGACCACTGCAGAGTAACAGGTCAGGAAAGCCATTGAACCCAGGCCAAATAACAATGAATTGTTCTGACAATCAGCAGCTCTTATCTGATGATAGAGGAGTGGAGAAGGTGGCAGGGAAGAGGGGAGAAGGAGAAGGACAAAGAGAAGAAAGAAAAGGAGAAAGAAAGAAAGAAAGAAAGAAAGAAAGAAAGAAAGAAAGAAAGAAAGAAAGAGGCAAGGAGGTGGAAGAGAAAGGGAAGGAGGCAGAGAGGAGGAGGAGGAGAAAGAAGAGGAGGAAAACCAGAAAAGAGGAGGAGGAAGAGGAGGAGGAAGCAAAGAAGAAGAAGAAGAAGAAGAAGAAGAAGAAGAAGAAGAAGAAGAAGAAGAAGAAGAAGAAGAAGAAGAGGAGGAGGAGGAGGAGGAGGAGGAGGAGGAGGAGGAGAAGAAGAAGAAGAGGAGGAGGAGGAGGAGGAGGAGGAGGAGGAGGAGGAGGAAGAGGAGATGGAGGAGGAGGAAGAGATAACGATGATCATGACCAAGACTTCCACAAGGCAGTTGCCAACTAACTTCTTGACTTAGAAAGGGCTGAGCCTTCTTGGAATCCTACCTCACCCCCTGCTCTCTTGAGGGATCAGGCCAGTTGCCTGGACCCAAACAAAAACGCCTACTTTTAAAAAGCGGCTGTGTGTTCCACCGAGGGCAAAGACCTTCCGAGCCCCTTTCATTTTAAACCGTTTAGCAGCAGAGACTAGCCCGTGTTTAACGTTGGTTAGGTTGTTTATAGAAAGCAGGTCAACGGAATGGGGCAAACCAGTCCCTCCCTCCCTCCCCTTTTACCCTGGCGGGTTTTCAAAGACTGTTTTCCCCTTCTCTTCTCTTCCCTTCCCTTCCCTGGTCTGCCCGTCACATAATCTCTTCCTGGCCTTCGCCTGATCCTTGTTTACATCTAGTGCCATTATGGATGAAAAAACAGAAAAGAAAGATAGAGAAAGTAAGACGTACCCGGCACTTTCCCTGTCACCCATCCCAACCCATCACATTTTTCTGGCCCCTCCAAGGGGAAGAAAAAAAGAAAAGCTTTTAATGGGTACCCGGAAGAGCTTCAAAAGTAGGGCGTTTGTTTAAGAAGGAGAAAAACATTGGCCAGAGAGTTATCCTGCCCTTCCTCGTTTGTCGTCGTCGTCTTCTTCTTCTTCTTCTTCTTCTTCTTCTTCTTCTTCTTCTTCTTCTTCTTCTTCTTCTTCTTCTTCTTCTTCTTCTTCTTCTTCTTCTTCTTCTTCTTCTTAGGTAGCCCTGAACTTTTTCACCTCCTTCTTCAAACAGGATGATAAAAACGGCCTTTGTGCTAGAGGTTGAAGAGGACCACACAGGCAAAGTCCTAAGAGGGATTGGGTTCCCACCTAAGGGTATAATGACATTATGGATTTAAAGCCGTGATTTAATGATCATGGGCTGGAGGTAAGGTAATAGCCTAGAATTAAGGAAAACCAGATTCTCCCATCTATCCCAAAAGCACACTGGGTGAGCCAGGGCTGGCTATTATCTTCCAGCTTCGGTTATTTTACAGTTGGGAGGGTACGAGCCGGAGCAGACGAGATTTCCAGGCAGAGTATATCAATTAAACAAATAAAAGAGGTGTGGTCTAAATTAGTTCCAAATGAGTTCCAGCTTAACTACTTCTTCTTCTTCTTCTTCTTCTTCTTCTTCTTCTTCTTCTTCTTCTTCTTCTTCTTCTTCTTCTTCTTCTTCTTCTTCTTCTTCTTCTTCTTCTTCTTCTTCTTCTTCTTCTTCTTCTTCTTCTTCTTCGTCTTCTCCAGCTTGGTTGACTTCTACTGGATCAGGTCTGGTGGGGGACCAGATTAGTCCAATTCCCAGTTGTTCTCCTCCTCCTCCTCCTCCTCCTCCTCCTCCTCCTCCTCCTCCTCCTCCTCCTCCTCCTCCTCCTCCTCCTCCTCTTCCTCCTAACCTCACTCCCTTCTAGCACTGATGATGTTATCTAGTTGGGTCATGAAACGGCTGCAAGAAAACGATAAAGCTCAGAAAACACCAAGGACCCCACAGTCCTCCTCCTCTTCTCCCTCTCTTCCTCCTCTCCCCCTCCCCTTTCTCCTTTACATGCTACTATATTTGCAGAACACACTAAGCTAAAAATGGCTTATTCAATGTATGGTTCAGGTTGAGTTGAATAAACCACCTAAACCCATTACAATACAATAGAGCCAGTTTGGTTGAATGAATGAATGAATGAATGAATGAATGAATATTGGATCTGGTCATGTGGTGACTCACTTTTCAACTGTCATGACATAATACAAAATCTTGGATTCAATTACAGTTGTAAGTCGAGGACTCTGTGCATTGAAATGGAGATTGCAGAAACATGGAGATTGCAGGGAGCACCATAATCTAAGAAAAACTCTTGAGTAACACATAAATAATTCTACACCTCATCTATCTGGTATATATCTAGTATGTTACCTGACCTCTACTGTAAAAAAAAAAACAACCCACCCCTCAGTTATTCTCCACACCAACTTCTCTTCTCTTTCTTGACCGCTCACACGAATATATCTCTGCATCATGAGGGATGATGATGGGTTACAGGGACATGTCAACCTGGGAATGTTTGAAAGGTGACCTCCAGGCACCCAGGCTTCTTGTCAGCTTCCATAGTAAGCTCAGGCCTTGCTGCAAGCTTCCTCTTTTGCCTTTCTGCGTTGAGGCCTACGGCGATCCCAGCCTCAAATCAGCCGCAGCACATTGCCTCCGCCTGTGGATGGCTCCGTGGTGGCGAATCTCAGGAAACTCAGCTAATTCCACTCTAACTTTGCTCTTAACGCACGACGTTGCTTCTAATGAGTGCCGCCTGTTCCTGCCAACTGTCACTCTGAGTAAATGTTTACAAAGCTATTAACAAAGCAGATTTGTAAACTGTCCGGCTTCTCCTTTTCGGGAAACCATCGGGCCTGGCTTCCCCACCCCTGTTGCACCCCCTCGTTTCGAGCCATAATGATGCCATTCTTTCCCCCACAGTGACGCTTGCTGCTCCTTCTTTGAGTGATCCAGATGGATGGAAACCTTTGATCTCCAGGACCGTCTGGAATGGCCACCTCCAAGGCGCCTCTCTGATTAGTTGACCCTCAACATGTCTATGGAGGTTCTCAGTCATCCTTTTTCCTTGAAGACGTGTCGCTTCCCTTCCAAGAAGCTTCTTCAGCTCTGGCTGAATGGTGGGGGAATGGAGGGATTTATACGCCTTGCAGTCATCTGGTCATTAACACTCTTTCTGAGAGTTTTTGGAGGTTTATCTCTGCCCTCAGAGTCACCTTGCCTCTGGATGTTGTGGATGCTTCAACACTGGAAGTTTTTAAGAAGAGACTGGACAGCTATTTGTCTGAAATGGTATAGGGTTTCCTGCCTGAGCAGGGGGTTGGACTAGATGACCTCCAAGGTCTCTTCCAACTCTGTCATTCTGTTAACCTCATCCTACTTTGCTCAACAGTTGAAGAGTTCACTGGATTCACCCATCATCATCATCATCATCGTCACTCTGAATTATCAAAACACCCTTGTGTTTTGAAAACACCCACCCACCCCCAAAGTCTACAGAATGTTTAACCCCAAACTACCCATTTTAGTCTGATGAGAGTTGCACACAAACTCAATTACATTGCAGTGAAACTCGTCTTCTGATTCTTCCATGTTTTCTTCTCGGTTGAAAGAATCTTTTGTCGTTCTATTTTACTCCGGGTTTTTTTGGGAGGGGGGGTTAATTGTATAGGGTGGTGCTTTTGATCTTATTTAATAGTTGTCAGATGGCTGGGATTCATTTGATGTGTTTGCCTGTGTGTGTGGTGGGGGGGGAGGTCTGTAAATTTTTCCCTCCTTCTCTCTCTCCATCCTTCTACTAGCTTCCTTGATGTCTTGACATCCTGATTTAAAGAAAGCAATGCCCCCCCCATTCCCAACTCCTCATGTTCTGTTCTTGAACTTCATTCGTAATTGTTTTTATTACCCTCCTATTAGATTGGACTCCATCACTGGGAGGCTTGCAACAATCAAAATAGAGGAATGAAAAGAAGTGTAAACATAACAGTAGTAAAATAATGGAACAACAGAATAAACAACTGGTCTTAATTAGATTTGAGCCAGCAGTGTGTGGCAGTAGCCAAAAAAGGCAACAACAACAACAACAATAATAATAATAATGGTGGTGGTGGTGGTGGTGATGGTGATGATGATGATGATGAAAGGGACCTTGGAGGTCATCTAGTCCAACCCCCCTGCTCAGGCAGGAAACCCTACACCATTTCAGACAAATGGCTGTCCAGTCTCTTATTAAAAACTTCCAGTGTTGGAGCCTTCGCAGCTTCTGGAGGCAGGTTGTTCCACGGATTAATTGTTCTCACTGCCAATATATTCCTACTAATATATTCCTACTAGGTTGCATTAATAGAGGGATAGAATCAAAATTACGTGAAGATGTTAGTACCCCTATGCAAAGCCTTAGTAAGACCACACTTGGAATACTGCATCCACTTTTGGTTACCACGATATAAAAAAGATGTTGAAACTCTGGAAAGAATGCAAGGAAAAGCAACAAAGAGGATCAGGGGACTGGAGGCTAAAACATGTGAAGAAGGGTTGCAAGCATTGGGTGTGTCTAGTCTAATAAAAAGAAGGACCAGGGGTGACAGAACAGCAGTGTTCCAATATCTGAAGGGCTGCCACAAGGAAGAGGGGGGTCCAAAGCATCAGAACGCAAGAAACAATGGATGGAAACTAATCAGGGAGAGAAGCAACCTGGAACTAAGAAGAAACTTCTTAACAGGGGGAACAATTAACCAGTGGAAGGGCTTGCCTTTAGAAGTTGTGGGTGCTCCAACACTGGAGGTTTTCAAGAAGAGATTGGACAGCCATTTGTCTGAAAGGGTTTAGGGTCTCCTGCCTGAGCAGGGGGTTGGAGTAGGAGACCTCCAAGGTCCCTTCCAACTATATTATTCTGTTATAACAGTAGCAGAGTAATGGAACAATAGAATAAACCATGAAAAGAAAAGTACTGGCAGATTTCAAAAAGAGACTGGATAGATACTTGTCTGGAAGGGTATACGCCAGATCTCCCGTTGAGTACAGGATTGGACAAGAAGACCTCCCACATCCCTTATTCTGTATTCTGTAAAATTTAAACAAGAGGTGGACATCTGTAGCCCCAATCCGAATTATACTGTATTTATTTTGTGGGCTTCTTTTTTTTTTTACTTCATGATTTCTCTGGTCTTCCAGCTCAGATGGGACACAAGTGATCAGAAAAATGTAAATTCCACACCTTTCTGCCCTTCCCATCAGGACTGGTGCCCTCCCTTTTGTGTTTCTTCAGCTCTGTCAACTAATTTGCCCTAAATACCGGATGAAGAAAGCGTGCCTGCAGCCCTGGATTTCTGTTATTAGACAGAACATTCCTCTTTTTAACCTCTTGAACCCCGAGCAGTCCCACTGGGAGAATCCAGTCTCCATACATTTCAACTGGTCTTAATTAGATCGGACATTTTTCTTCCCATTGCATATTTACAATTTTGAAGAGGGGGTGGTGGTAGTGGTGACCTACCAAACGGATTATACTGGAAGGATTTTTCAAATTATGTCAGCGTTGACCTGCGTGGTGCAGAGTTTGCCGAAAGCCACAAATCTACACAAAAAGTTCCAACAAAATGGAAGAACTTCCAACAGTTTGTTTAGTGACCGTTTGAACTTAAAACTGAAAAAAGAGACGTTCATGCTTACAAGTGTCTCGTCATCAAAATTCAAAATTATTTATGACTGTTGCAGTGTCCCAGGGTCTTGTGATCCCCTTTATGATTTTCCGACAAGCAAACTCCCTACCAGCACTGATGTTGTTACCTAGTTTGGTAATGAAATGTCTGCAAGAAAATAACCATGCTCGCAGTTGCTTCCTAAGCGCCTGACATCAATAGGGAAACTAACTCTGCAAGGAGTGGGAAATCAAACAAATTCCTGACATGCCCAGCTGACAACTTTATCTCCCAAAATGTGGAGGAGGAAACTAGAGGGTCAGCTATGCTGGACTTAATTCTTACTAATAGGGATGAAATAGTTAAGGGAAAAGAAGTTGTGGGAACTTTGGGGGAGAGAGAGAGACCATGTCATACTAGAATTCATCATAATGCAGGCCCAGGTAACTGAACAAACAATGTTTCATACTTTAAGAGAGATGACATCAATAAACAGAGAGAGAGAAAATAGGAAGGATTCCATGGATGGAAATCTTAGAGGGAAAAACAGTACAGGAATCTTGGGATACTCTGAAAAATGAGATAACAAAGGGCCAAACAAAAGCAATACCAGGAAGAAAGAAAAACAGATGAGGCCATCATGGCTGCACAAAGAGCTTCCTGACAAACTGAAGAACAAAAAGGACAAGTATAAAAAAAATGGAAAAGGGGGCATATTACTAGAGCAGAATACCAGCAAATAGCCCAAATCTGCAAAGACAGAATCAGGAAGACTAAGGCTCAGAATGAACTAGTACCAAGGACCCCGCAGCTGGACCCTGAGCTACAAAAATTCCCTTCTATTGATACAATCCAACCTATTGAGAGAGCTGCTTCTCTACCCTTTATTTAGAAAACTGTTTTCAAAGCATGCTGGGGATCAGGCTGCTTTGCTGTGTAAGCAGCAGCCAACTTCAGCCTCTTGCCCACAAAGCGTTTTCCATCTGGACCAATTCTTGCTGGTGTTTTTTGGGGGGTTTTTTTGGTCTCACACACACACACGCATACACAACTCTCCGCTTCTCCTGTGCATTGTTTGAAGAAGGTTTTCCTCCTGATCTCCCATCACCCCAGTAATGTTATTATTCAATGTCTTTTCATTGCTGCTGCCAAACCTGATTTGAGATCAGAGCTCCGAGGACTTGGGGGTGCTCACCGCAGACGGCCAACTGGAGCCCTAAGTGACCAGCTCCCCAGGACAATCTAATTCTTATTGACATCTGTGTCCCAAGGTTCATCAAGACAGATTGGGCTACCAGGCCAAATCACGCGATTATGGGGAAGCGAAGGAGGAAGGGGGGGGGAATGTGTGTTCCTTCAGCTCCCTCCTTAAGAAAACATTGTGGAGGATCAATAGCCATATCTACCGAAGTCTGCCTTTCAATTGGAGTGTGTGTGCGCCTATGTGTGTCTACACAATGGTAGACAAGAAGGGGGGGAATGTCAAAGGGTGAGGAAACCCCAAGTGCATTCCAATTGCAAAGGAAGCCTTCGTTCCATTGTGTCCGGTTGTGTTGGATTGCATTACTCCAACAGGAGGGGTGAAGGGCGGAAACCAAGACCTGAGTGAAGAATATGGCTTTATTTGGAGGAAGAGGGTTAATTATATTAAGGTCATTTCACCTGTCAAAACTTTCCTTTTCATACTCTTCTTGCCCCCAAGATACAATCCAGCTTGCTTCTGAATGGCCCCTTCTGTTCCTGTCCAGGAGTTTGGGTGAGTAGGTCACAAAGTCACATGGCATAAAAAACAAGTCTCTCTGCGTCCTTTCTCCCCCACCACCACCACCTACCCTGCTCAGCTCTAATCTGTACATCCTTTTTGCAGTCTTCAACTTCTTCTCATTGAGGTCCGCAGAGAAGAAGGTTAAGGGGGGGGGAGAAATATGAGGGGTTTGATCATTCGCTGGTTTCCCCCCATCTCATTTCACTGTATGTTTGTGGGTGCGGATTTGGGTCCCTCTCACTTTAGATCAACTAAGCCTCTGAAGAGGGGAGTAATTGATTTACAAGTTTGCATTTTGAGAAACTAAACTTTCAAATAGTTTTTTATTAGTTCTGGTTGCAAAGAGAAGTGTGGCTCCATTAAGCACATGAAAGCATCTATAGTCTGTCTTTCCTTCCTTCTTTCCTTCTATACTTCCTTCCTTCTTCCTTCCTTCCTTCCTTCCCTTCCATCCTTCCATCCTGCATTTCCTTCATTCCTTCCTTCCTTCCTTCCTTCCTATCCTTCCTTCATTCCTTCTATCCTTCCTTCATTGTTCCTTCCTTCCTTCCTTCCTATCCCTCCTTCTTTCCTATCCTTCCTTCCTTGTTCCTTTCTTCCTTCCTTCTATCTTTCCTTCCTTCTATCCTTCCTGCCTTCCTGCCTTTCCTTCCTTCCTTCCTTCCTTCCTTCCTTCCTTCCTTCCTTCCTTCCTTCCTTCCTTCCTTCCTTCCTTCCTTCTATCCCTCCTTCTTTCCTTTGATCCTTCCTTTCTTCCTCTGTACTTCCCTCCCTCCTTTCCTTCCTTCTTTTTCTTGAGCAAAAATCAAGGGTTTCTTAGTAATTTTCACTCTCTCTGCTCTGCCAGTTGAACATAATTTGGCCCGCTGAAGTTTGTGCAGCTTTTGAAAACAGTGCAAGTCCCTTATAGTTTGGTTTGAATCAACATTCAGATTCAAGGGTTGGTTGAAAGTCTTTTCATTCATTATCCACTCTTTGTGGCTGAAATCTTCAAGCAGGAACTCCGTCTAAATTCCACTTCGGTAAGTGACCGTTGGCCTTACAAGCACCGGGCTCTTCTCCACGGTTGCCCCATTGTTTTGAAATACTTCTGCTCCTCGGTGAACGAAATAAATTCAATATATAGTTTTATTTTCCCAAGAAACCTTTGAGATTTTTTTCCCATTGGTAACCCTTGATTTCTTGTTTTTATAACCTTTTGTATTGTAGTCGGCCCTGGGTATTTTAAGCGGGAAGGGTGGTTTTCAAGGCCAGTCTGGAATGTTGACCTATTACAGGTAGTCCATGAGTTTCATCCATCCATTTAGTGATTGTTCCAAGTTACGACAGCACTGAAAAAAAGTGACTTAGGACTGTTTTTTACACTTGGCAACCATTGCAGCATCCCCCACGATGACAGTGATCAAAATTCAGCCGCTTGGCCACTGACTTGTTTTGATGACAGTCGCAGCATCCTGGGGGGTCACGTGATGCCCTTTTGCGACCTCCTGACACGCAAAGTCCAAGGGGGAGAAAGCAGACTCATTTAACAACCATGTGACTAGCTTGACAACTGCACACTTAACCGTTGGGCCAAGGAAGGTGACACAAATGGGGCAAAACTCCCTTAACTAGTGTTTCGCTTAGCGAGAGAAATGTTGGACTCAAAACCGGGATTGTAAGTGGAGGACTACATGCCTTTCAAAATGGTACGGACCGCTGAAAAACAGGCCAATGAATAAATAAATAACGTATACACAGAGAGAGAGAGAGAGAGAGAGAGACCCCCCCAAAAAAAATAATATTTCTACATCAAGGTAGTCAAACTTCTGCTCTCCAGAATAAATGCCTGTAATTTGGTGAAGGAGTGTGCTAGAGATTTGCGGACAATAGCTCTCATTCATAATTGTGCTGCCTATACTCATTGCCATGGAAACAACAAGGGTTTTAGAGATCAAAGGCCATTTGCAAAAAAAAAAAAAAAAGTTCCTGTCCAAGAGCTATGCAAATAGGACTGGATGGATCTGGTCTAGGACCATGAAGAGGTGCTTCTGATGTTTCTTTTTCAGATGAAGCTGACAGTTGAAGTCCTCGGTCCATTGTAAGATCTGGCGTCACTTCAAAGAAAAAAAAAATATTTGGATCCAGTGAAAGAACAGAGGAAGACGGATTTTTTTTTCTTTTTTTGTTAAAAAGAAAAAAAAAAGAAAAAGATGAACACTGTTAATTCATGTCTCAAATCTTTACGGGTGCTTGTGGGTGCCAAAATCTATGATTTCAGCCATCACGGCTTTCAATTTTTTTCCCCCTTGGACCTCAATGTGCTTTGGTTAATAAGGAAAAACATTTGGACCTACAACTAATAGATATGTTCTAACCAACAGAAAGGTCAGATAGAAAGTAGTATGGAGTATAACAAAATAACAAATTGGGAGGGAGGTCTTCCAGTCCAAACCCCTGCCGAAACAGGAAACCCTACACCATTTCTGACAAGTGACTATCCGGTCACTTCTTAAAAGCTTCCAGTGTTAAGAGCACCCACAACTTCTGAAGGCAACTTCTGTTCGACTGGTTAATTGTCTTCACTGTTAGGAAATTTCTCCTTAGTTCTAGGTTGCTTCTCTCCTTGATTATGGTAGTTGGATAGATGGGATGGGATGGGATAATAATGGAATGGAATGGAATGGAATGGAATGGAATGGAATAGAATAGAATAGAATAGAATAGAATAAAGATGGGATGGAATGATAGACTAGAACAGAACAGAACAGAATAGAATAGAACAGAACAGAACAGAATAGAATAGAATAGAATAGAATAAAGATGGAATGGAAGAAGAGAAGAGAAGAGAAGAGAAGAGAAGAGAAGAGAAGAGAAGAGAAGAGAAGATGGAAAAATGGGCAGCTCTATAAATGTTTTAAATAAATAAAATGTTTAACCCTTGCATCAGGACTGCTCGAATCTTGCTCAGATAAATACCACCCTACGTAGCTTGCATGTTGATCGATTTTGGGGGATGCAAAAAAAAGGGAACGGACCATAAAAGGCCTCATCCCCCCCTCCAGCAAGATTTCATTTTCTTCCAAAATGTTCCTTCCTTTCCTTCTTGATCTTTTATTTTCCTTTGGTGGAAGCACACGCTTCTGGTGACCCAACTTATGCTTCGCCCCGGGTGGTCATCTTCTCCCAAAAGAGCCTTACACTTACATACTCACATCCTGGCATCCTGACTCCTTTGTAACAACCCTGATTCAAAAGAGGGCACCCTTCTTTCCCGATCTCGGGCCGGTCGGTGGGCTGCAAAAATGAAAGAAGCCCACCCTGCGCTGAGGAAGGGCCTTGCTTCCTGCCCATTAAGAGAACGGCTAGCCAGCTTCGTTTCCAAATCTAATTTGCAGGCTGATTAGGAAGAGAGCATCAAATGACTTTGGAAAGGAATCTAAGCTGGTCTGCTTCCTCAGCAAGGAAAAACACAGCACTTTTTATAATGGAGACTGAGTCTGGCAGTAAGAGGGACGGGGGGAGGGGGGGAAGGGATATTGTCAAATGTCAGCATCCTGATAGGCAAGGGATCAAAGCTTGCTGTCGGCAACATAAGTTTATAGTCAGCCAAGCCAAACAATGAATGACTTTATCTCGTTGTGGGGTGAAAAACAGAGAGCAAAGTTCCAGAGAATTATGTCTGAACTAGCAATTGCGGATGTTTTATCCTTCAGAAGTTCTCTCTCTCTCTCTCTCTCTCTCTCTCTCTCTCTCTCTCCTCTCTCTCTCTCTCCCTTTCTCTCTCTCTCTCTCTCTCTTCCATGGAGGGGGTGATTAAAAAAATGCAATACTATATGCCCCCCCTTAAAAATAGACATCTGCCCCCGATTCTAATAGCAATGTGGCCAACATGATTTTGTACTGCAGTCCAAGGATCAAGGCTCTTGCTATTTTTATAAAACAAATTATGAAGACCATAACTCTCTTGAACTTGGGGTTCAGC
The DNA here is from genome assembly GCF_016545835.1 of Crotalus tigris. NCBI lineage: Eukaryota > Metazoa > Chordata > Lepidosauria > Squamata > Viperidae > Crotalus > Crotalus tigris. Next base: position 1,131,539 of record NW_024100632.1, read on the forward strand.
TAAGAAAGTCACCCTATGTAGGTGGAAAGGGGGGGGGGAAACCACAGGATTTTAAGGTCCAAACAGGAGGCGAGAGAGGTTGTTCCCTGCTGAATTTTGAGATGTCCTTATACTGTAAATATGACAAGTTGGTGAACTGGCTGAATCCCACCAACTGGTGGTAAGTCAAGTATTACCCCTATTCCTCTTTTGTAGAACAACAGAGACCAAAACTCCTTGTGCTTCCACACATTTACGAAGGCCTGATCTACCGTCTTCCAAAATAGGGTCAGAGAATGAGATCAAGCTGACGACCTCTGATCTTCTCATGATCTTCTGGACCTGCCATGCAGAAGTAAAGCTGGGTAGATTTGCTGCTAGGGAAATTCCCCTCAAACAGAGGACTCTACCTCGTGGACAGCCAACTGCTTCAGAAGGATATTTTGGAGGAAAACACCTGAGGAAGGAAATTGACACCTTCTCTAAATGTGACCTCCGATATTTCTCAATCCTAGCCTTTCCGAGCAGGAGAATGACTGTCATAAAACACTTGTTCGAACTGTTCTCCTTCACCTGGTGGCCCTTGAGCTGCCAAAACATTAACAGGTCATAGTTCAAAGTTGTCTGGCTGGATTCAGGACAACAACAACAGAAGCTACAGCTCAATCCAAGGGGGAACGACTTGAGCGCTTTCAAGCTGTCACCTTAAGGTAGACCAGTGTTTCCCAAACTTGACAATTTTAAGGCATGAGGACTTCAACTCCCAGAATTCCACAGCCAGCAACTCTGGCTGTTGAATTCTGGGAGTTGAAGTCCACATGCCTTAAAATTGTCAAGTTTGGGAAACACTGAGGTAGACCAAACGTCAGACCGACCTCCAAGTTGTCTCCAGAAAGAGGCTGAATTTTCTGAATCACCCCCAGCTTTGAAAGCGCTATGCCTTTCCGTACTCACTGCTGGGGAACCCCAGTTGGGTGAGGTGTCTTCCTACCTATGTACAAAGACTCACTAGGAAGATGGAAAGAGGTGTGCCTGTGAATTTGACAGCCTTTGACTTAGCCTGCGTGGTTCTTTATAGAATCACACAATCCCAGAACTATGGAGTTTGAAGTAACCCCAAGAATCATTTACAATCTCTGCCACATCAATCATCTGTAATCTAGTCTTGAGAACTGGTGGTCCCACCATTTCTTGAAAGCCTTCAGAGGTGGAGAATCCACAACCTCCATAAGGAATCTGTTGTGCTGTTGAACCGATCCTACAGTCAAGAAACATCTTAAATCAAATCTAAATAGCTTTCAGGAGTCCGTATGGTTTCTAGATCTAGCTGCCGCAGCAACGGAAAAAGTTCCTGATCAATACTTGAAGGTCTGTCATAGGGAAGAGGGAGGGGTCAATTTATTCTCCAAGCACCAGAGCTCAGGACAAGAAACAATGGATGGAAACTAATCAAGGAGAGAATCAACCTGGACGTTCCTCGGAGGGAGGTCCAACCTGGAATAAGGAGGAATTTCCTGACAATGAAAATTATTAAGCAATGGAACCGCTTGCCTCCAGAAGTTGTGGGTGCTCCATCATTGGAGGCTTTCAAGACAAGATTGGTCAACTATTTGTCCAAAATGATATAAGCACTCCTGCCTAGACTAGAAGACCTTCAGGATCCCATCCAGCCCTGTGAGTCTATGATCTTCTCTAGGGTACTTTTTATGAACATGAACATTGGCCTTCATTTCTCCAAAGCAAACATCTCAAGATCTTTCAACCGCTCCTCCTCAAGCATATCCTTAAGCCATCCTCTTAAGTTATCCCATGCTTTATCCAGTGCTGAGTCCAAGGAAGACCCCTTTTTAGGTTCAGCCACCCTGCTGCCTCCAGAACTCCGGACGTTTTGGGGTAACCCACAATATTTTTCCTTTCTGGAAGAAAGGAAGAACAGAGGGATTACATTTTATTTAACGCAGAGCCCAGCTTTGAAGGAGTGGGGGGAGGGCGGGAAGGGAGGCAGAATAGGGAGGGCCATTCTCCTTGCTGGTGAGATGTCTGGCAAAGGAGCTGCTGTAACGCATGGTTCCAGCTGGCTCAAGATTAAAGCACATCTCTGCAGCTCCAGAGCAGTCAAAAAACCACACCGTGGCACTGGCAGGAAATTCCAACCGATGGGAGCCAGCCTAGAGTCAGTATAGCAGCTGAGGGAACCAGGAGGTGTTTCTATTCATAAAAAGGTTGGGGGGGGGTTTCTTCTGCATTTCCTTAAGACAGTGGTTCTCAACCTTTTTAATGCTGCGACCCCCAACCGGTCGTAAGTCAAGGACTACTCAACTGGTGCAGCACTGTTTGCAGAATGGGACTTTTGGTGGGCTCAGCAGGGCAGAGACAGCCTGGACAATTCCTACTGGCTTTTGAAAGCCAATAGAATTAGACTCTATTCAAGAAAGTCTATTCTATTGGCTTTCAAAAGCCAATAGAATAAAAGGGAGTAGCACAGCTAAGGAAAAGGGGGAAAACATGGCGGACTGTGTTGTTTGGCGACCCCCGTGAAATGGTCATTCGACCCCAAATGGGGTCCCGACCCACAGGTTGAGAACCACTGCCTTAAGAGGAACGTCAAGTCACGGGACCAGTGGAGATGGCAGTTGACATTGCCATCCATTTGGAAAGGAAACAGCTACAGGCACACACTACCTTGGGGCTCTAGGTTTCTGATTTGCAAGGGAGAAGTTGGCATAGACGACTAGGGGGTAACTGTTATAATGATATACTATATTTGGAGGTTTCCCCCCCCCACTGGAACATTTTTAAAGCACTTTTGTCATTGTTTCTTTCTCTTTTAAAAAGAATGTATATCTCTGCATTATAATTATTTTGATATTCTATTCCATTTGTTTGTTGGATTGTTTGTTTGGATCCTGGGATAGAGAGATGATAGAGATAGAGATAGATAGATAGATAGATAGATAGATAGATAGATAGATAGATAGATAGATAGATAGATAGATAGATGATAGGCAGATAGATAGATACACAGAGAGGGAGACGTGTGTGTGTATATATATATATATATATATATAGAGAGAGAGAGAGAGAGGGAGGGAGGGAGGGAGGGAGGGAGGGAGAGAGAGAGAGAGAGAGAGAGAGAGAGAGAGAGAGAGAGAAGGAGATATGGAGGGAGACTTTGATCCAACTGTTGCTTCAATGTCTCTGAAACAATGACACAACTGAAAAGACGATCCAGCAGGTCATGGGTTGTCTAGTAGATTGATAGATCGATAGATTCATAGATTTATTTTTCAACGGCGTGGAAGATCCATCCTTGGAAGTTTTCAGACCAAGCTGAGACAGCCTTTTGTCTGAGAAGGTTTGAGGATTGGACCAGAACACCGCAGGACCTCTTCCAAGCCTAGGATACTACGGGATTGCGGACTTCCCTGTGGCCTAGAAAATTAGAGAGAACAAGCACCATGTTATGTTCCAGCGCAAAAGTCAGGAGATAAGTCAGATCAGCGCACCACGGGATGGCCACGTCTTAGAGGCAAGGTCAGAGTTGGGCAGCTGAGTTTTTGACAAGTTACGTTAGGAGTGAGATGAACAGGAGCTGCATGGAAACTGGAAAGAAACAACTGAACTATGGAATCTCAGAGAGACAGACAGAGCAATTTCCATCTGTAAAGAGAAACTGTCACTGTTGAATTCTGGGCAAATCATTACCGTAACTTGATCAAGCCGTCAAGCAGATGGCTTCTTTGCCTTGGCGACACTCATCTTCGGTCAAATCTCTGCCAGGGCTCATGTACAGTTGCAAATTTCAACAGCAACAGCAACAAGAAAAAAAAGGGGAGGGGGGGAAAGGACAAGCAGCTGCTGAGGGCTGCTAAATACATTTGCAATAGGGAGGCTCAGAGGGATGTCTGCGTGCGTGTTTTTTATCTGTTTTTCATATGTACCACTTGTTGATGGAGTGCTGAGCATCACCCCTCCACTGGAGCGGCAGGGTAAAGTTTGAAAGTTCAGGCAAGGTAGGAAGTGTTCCACCAGCAGAGTCTCTGGAGGCAACCAAGTTCATCAGCCAGAAGGAAGGAGATTTATCTGCAGGGAAGGGAAAGGAAGTAACTCCCCCCCCATTCAAATAGCTGGGAGGAACATGATGGAAACAGGCTTTAAAATGAGAGAGAGAGAGAGAGAGAGAGAGAGAGAGAGAGAGAGAAGAAGAAGAAGGAGGAGGAGGAGGTGGAGGAGGAGGAGGAGGAGGAGGAGGAGGAGGAGGAGGAGGAGGAGGAGGAGGAGGAGATGTAAACTAAAGAAAGAGAGAACCAATCTAGAACTAAGGAGAAATTTCCTGACAGTGAGAACAATTAATCAGCGGAACTCCTTGCCTCCAGAAGTTGTAGGTGCTCCAACACTGAAAGTTTTTAAGAACACATTGGACAGCTATTTGTCCACTGGTATGATATGGTATTCCTGCCTTGAGCAAAGGGTTGGACTAGAAGATCTGTTATTCAGAGAGGGGGGGGGAAGGACAATTTACAAAAAAAATGGAAGATGGGAGCAAAAAAAGGGGGGAAGAAAATGATCTGGTACAATGACTTTTCTTTTTCTTTACTCTGTTTTTATTTTTCTTTCTTTTTTCTTTCCTTCTATTCTGTTTTTTAATTTCTTTTCCTTTATACTTTTTGCTGTTTCTATTGTTCTTTCTTTCTTTCTTTCTTTCCTTCCTTCTTTCTTTTTCTTTTTTCTTTCTTTCTTTCTTATGTTAGTTTTCACTATTGCAATTATAATCTTAATAAAACTATTCTTTTTTAAAAGAAAAAGAAAAAGAAAGAAAGAACACTTTTTGAATTTTGCAGCACGGTACTCCAAAGATGTCTGCGATGGGAACTGCATATAGAAATAGACATCGATAAATATGTTTACTGTTTTTCTGTTTACATAATGCCGAGTCTGGATGTGAGTCTGGATATTTTTGATGAATGCTTCTAAAGTTTTCTTTCCCTGGGAAAAAAGGCTTCTGTTTTCCTATATATATTTTTTTCTCAGTAGGCTTGAGAATTTCTTTTGCATTTCTCTTGAAGATATCTTTGTGCTGATTCAATTGTTGCAATCGCTGGACGGTGGGGAAGGGAAGGATTTCTATTCCTCGCAGACAGCTGGTCAATGACCATCATCCACCATCCAGTCAGAGCTGAAGAAGCTTCTGGGATGAGAAGCGAAACGTCTTCACAGAAAAACAAGACAGTCCAATTGCCTCCTGAAAAAAGCTCCTTTGGGATAACCAGGACCTGGATAGACTGAGCATCTCCATAGACATTTGTTCTTTTTCTTCTTCAAACACCCCTCCTTCTCTCTCTTAGGCCTTCTTCCTCTCCAGTCTCCTCTGTTTGGGTGTAAACAGATACCATTAAACTACCAAACACGGCAGGATCTAAACACAGAAGAAGATCAATTTCATCTCCTAATTGAGTTCATCTGCAGGGCAACCTCATTGGAAAGACTGGAGACCATTTTTTTCCCCCCATCCCAAAGCACCAACCATCACCAACCACTCCTTCCTCAAGGTCTCTTCACCTTTTTGCCAAACTCTCTTTCTCCCACACACATACCAACACGCAGGCACACGCAGAGAGATAAAACCTGCAGCGCACATCCTGCACACCCGTAGGTCTGTGCCGTCACTTCTGCCCCTTGCTCTCTATAAAAACCGTGGCACATGTATGGGGGCGAAAGGCAGAAATTTCACTTCTGTTGTTCATTATGCTTCACCCATTGAACGTCAGACGCACTTATTTCAGATAGTGTTACCTATTAGAAAAGCTTTCAAACCAGAGGGGTGGGGGGTGGGGAGAGGGAAGAAGTGATGGAAAGGGGGTAAGAGAAAACTGGAAACTTTGGAGCTGGGGCTGAAGGATGTGAATATCAGTTCTGCTAAGGGTTCTGAAAGATCCACTGTATTCATATTTAGGTTATCTCGTGCATAAGATTCCAACGTTCGTCCAATTTTTTTCAGATAATCTCTTACTCTTTCTCTCTCTCTCTTTCTAATTTTCTCTCGCTCTCTTTTTTCCTTTCTCCCTGTCTCAGTCTTGGTCTCTTTGTCTCTGTCTCTCATTCACTCTTTCGTTCTCTCCCTCTTTCTCTCTCTCTCTCTCTCTCTCTCTCTCTTTCTTTCTTTGTCTCTCCCTCTCTGTGTGTATATGTGTGTGTATGTGTTGCCTCTACGTTTCTACATTGGGAGACTGGGCAACAACTCAATCTTTCAAAAGTATTTCCCTGTCACTGTCTTTCCCATAACCCAGTTTTATGGAGGGGGAAAAAAACCCCACCCATTTTCTCCATATGTCAAAACATGGCTTTGATTGCAGGCAAGACTGTGGCTGTGCATCTGTGCGTTAGAAGACCCCTTGATGAAGAAGAAAACATTGTTGTGTAATCACTCTTTGAGCCATCTTGAGCAAATTGAGTTTGTCTAAAATCCACCCAGCCTTTAAGAGTTCATACAACGTGATTGTCTTGATGTTGCCGCATACTTTGGTGGGGGCAGCATGGAAGATGAGAACTTCTCTTTCAAAGGCCGTTGATCTCCTGTGAGGGAGAACAACAGTTGTTATGATCCAGAAAACTCCAACTGAACCCAATTAATCAATGTGGACTTGATTTGAATCATGTGCTACGCTTGGTCACCTCTCTGATATTCTATCCTTATCCTTCCCTAGACTCAACCTTGATTGATGTCAACTCTACGGCCCTATTCTTCTTTTTAAGTCTGTGGGATAGAACAACAATTCCTACATCAAAAGTTGGATTCTTGGCTCAAGGCGGATCATTTTCACAGAAGGGACCTGGGCGAGTCTAAGATTGCCAGGATATTTATGAGGGCATGAGAAAATGTGTCCTCCACCCCACCAATTCTTCCTATGTTTACCCAAGGATCTCAAATTTGTGTGATGCTGTTTCCATCCAGGGCAAGAAATGAAAATAAAATAGAGAGAAGAAAGAAGAAAGAAAGAAGAAGGAGAAGGAGAAGGAGGAGGAGAAGAAGAAGAAGAAGAAGAAGAAGAAGAAGAAGAAGAAGAAGAAGAAGAAGAAGAAGAAGAAGAAGAAGAAGAAGAAGAAGAAGAAGAAGAAGAATTTGTTATGCATCTTTAATTCAGTCTGATCTGACAAAGGTTTAAGCAATTGCTCTCTTTGTGCGCAAAGATGGGTTGCATTTTCCAAGTTACGAAAGTGGCTTCCCGCTTACAATGACCCTCCTTTTCTTATTCTTACTGGGCTGGGGCAGCACAAAATCCTGAATTTATTTTTGGGAGTAGTAAATGAAGAAGAAATTTAATAAACGGGGAAATGAGCTGTAGCAGTGATTTTCTCCCTTGGCGACTTTAAGACAGGTGGACTTCAACTCCCAGAATTCCCCAGCCAGCCTGTTATTGTTATTAGAATTACAGAATCAGAGAGGTTGAAGGTATCTCAGCTACCTAATCAAACTCTTGCTCAGTGCAGGATCCACTAATAATAAACCATTGTTATTATTTCAATTATTTTTCCAATAAAATGTTCATCAGACATTCAGGAGCATTGTAAAAGTGAGCGATATATATATATATATATGTGTGTGTGTGTGTGTGTGTGTGTGTGTGTATATATATATATGTGTGTGTGTGTGTGTGTGTGTGTGTGTGTGTGTGTATGTGTGTTTTCTGAGGTTTTCGCGGGTGTTTGTATGTAGGTCTTTGGTTGTTCGGGTTTTCTCCCGCGTAAAATTGGAAGTGTCTTGGCGACGTTTCGATGAAGTCTCATTCATCATCTTCCAATTTTACGCGGGAGAAAACCCGAACAACCAAAGACCTATATATATATATATATATATATATATATTTACAATTTCAGGTATGTTTTTTAGGTTTTAGTTAACCTTTTAAGGGAATTAGGCTGCCGGTTTTAGTTTCTGGGGATTTGTTCTGCTGCTTTTTAAAAGTTTACCTATTTATGTTGTAAGCTACCCAGAGCCATTTAGGAGTGATTGGCGTATGCATTCTGTAAAATAAATAAATAAAGCGAATAAGACAGCCAGCAACCATTTAAAAAGATACACACATTTAGTTCTATAAACTAGATTAAATTGAAAAGATCTGGCAACCCATTTCAACCCCACGCTGAGTGAAGTCAAAAGAGGGAGGGTGGGAAGCCATTGGCTTAACGTGGGAATGAACTGGGAGAGAGTAAGAGAAAAGGAGCATGGGGGGGGGGGGAAGAGAGAAAATGAGAATTATAAGAGAGAAAGAGGGCATAAAGAAATGCATGTGAATACATAACAGGGAGGGAGGGAGGGAAGAAAAAAAGAAAGAAAGAAAGAAAGAAAGAAAGAAAGAAAGAAAGAAAGAAAGAAAGAAAGAAAGAAAGAGGAAGGAAGGAAGGAAGGAAGGAAGGAAGGAAGGAAGGAAGGAAGGAAGGAAGGAAGGAAGGAAGGAAGGAAGGAAGGAAGGGGAGATGGAGGAAGAAGGGAAGGGAAGGATAAAGAAGGGAAGGAAGAGAAGGAGGGAGAGAAGGAATGAAAGAAAAAAGGACAAGGGGAGGGAGGATAAAAGGAAGGGTTAAGAGTGTCAATTTTATTATAGAATGGTTTTTCTTACTAAAGTTTTTTTTCCTAATAGAAGGCAGCTATAAATGCAGACAGTTGCCAAGTCCTGATCCTCAGACTCAACCAGAATAACACAATAACAATGCATTGTCAAAGCAGCCTTTAAAACAAAACCAAAATGAAAACTCAAATCTAAAATGGGCTGCAGGGGAAGCCCAGTTGGGCTATTTTTCAGAAGAAGGCTGATTTCTTAAGGTCAGGCTAGGCTACATTCATTTTTAAGCCTCCCTTTATTCCAAGACAGACTTAGTCACCAAGAGGTGAGGATGTGAGAAAGATTCCATCTTCCCTCTTTGTGGAATTCTAGGAGGCGCAAAATGTCACACAGCTGCCAACGTGACACATCTGGAAACTTCACATTCAGCCATGGCAAGGTTGCTTAAGAGCACTTGGTTTTCAAATCACGCCACCTCTGTAAACAGCCCACTAAACTAAATAGCCTCACTCATTTTATCTCCACCATTTAAACCGCCACCTCAGTTGGTACTCTATGCATCTGGTGGCAGTGAGTTCCCCAGCTTAAAATTATTTTGGCTGGAGATGCTAGCACCCGACTTACTGTTACCACCTCAAGCTCAGTAAAACAATTAAGCCTTTTCCTCCTTCCATCAAAGACTATTCTTGCTTTAATGTATATTGCCAGTCCAGATGCAAAAGCTCCAGAGCTTTATAATGCCCTGGTAAGGCCACACTTGGAATATTGCATCCAGTTTTGGTTGCCACGATATAAAAAAGATTTTGTGATTCTAGAAAGAGTGCAGAGAAGAGCAACGAAGATGATCAGGAGACTGGAGGCTAAAACGTATAAGGAATGGTGGCAGGAATTGGGTATGTCTAGTCTAGTGAAAAGACCGACTAGGGATGACATGATAGCAGTGTTTCCATATCTGAGGGGTTGCCACAAAGAAGACGGGGGTCCACCTCTTCTCCAAAGCGCCTGAAGGCAGGACAAGAAACAATGGATGGAAACTCATCAAGGAGAGAAGCAACCTAGAAGTAAGGAAAAATTTCCTGACAGTGAGGACAATCAACCAGTGGAACGACTTGCCTCCAGAAGTTGTGGGTGCTGCATCACTGGAGGTCTTCAAGAAGATATTGGACAGTCACTTATCTGAAATGATATAGGGTTTCCTGCTCGAACAAGGGGTTGGACTAGAAGACCTCCAAGGTCCCTTCCAGCTCTATTATTCTGTTATGGTATAGGGTCCTGAGCGAGGGGTCAAACGTGTCATTAGTCTTGAGTCCCTTCGTGCCCACAAGAGACCTAAGCCCAGCCCTCCTTGAATTCCGTTGACTCTTATCTACCGCCAATTTGCTTTGACCATTAGTAGTTCAGATTCTTGCAAAGACTAAACTTGTACTCATTTGAATAACCCTGGTTCCTGATTTCTTGTGCCTGATGTCATGCTCTTGGGACATCAATCCTTCCATTCCTCCCATCCATCCACCATTCCATTCCACAAAGTCTTCCTTAGCTTGATACTCCAGGAAAAGTGATCTTTCTGTACTTCTGCTCTGCCTTCTGGTGGATGTCCAGATTTTGGCAGCCCACATCTGAAAGCTTCTAGCCCTGGATCAATCCGCCAGGATGTTCAAAAAAAAAAATAAAAATGGAAGAATCATGGGTTAACCCATTAATCAAGAACAATTCATCAGTGGAGCAGCCTGCCTTCAGAAGCTGTGGATGCTCCATCCCTGGAAGTTTTCCAGAAGAGACTGGATAACCATTTGTCTGAAATGGTAGAGGGTCTCCTGATTGAGCAGGAAGTTGGACTAGGTGACCTTCAAGGTCCCTTCTGTTATTCTGTTAGATTTCTGTTAACCCTGCCTCATTCTTCAGGGCCAGGCGGAGAGCAAGGGTCTTGCTTCCCCTCCTCCCACTCCTCCCCATGGCAAATCAAATAAATGTCCTCGGAAATCAGTCTCATTTATTTCACAGAACCGCCTTTCAGATGCAAACGTGATGCATTGACTTGACTCCCGGGGGGAGGCATCGACTGCCTCACTCCTAGCCTCAGTGCTCCATCCGTAAAACGCAGCAGCCAGAAGCTGATTTCCCCCAGCCAGCTTTCAAAATGAAATTTACAAGAGTCCCAAGGACATTGTGGGGAAAGGCCAAGGGCGACTACGAAGCAGAGGTGGGCAAGGGAGGGGTGGAGGTTCACAAGGCAATTCAATCAGGGCCTGGCTGTAGCTTTAGATGAGGGGGGGAGGGAGGGGAGAAAGGGGAGGGGGAGTCTCTCCCATTGACCGCTCTTCAGATTAAAATAGATGGAAGTCATATTGGCCTGAAGGCCTGGAAGGAGCCCACCCTGGCCTGGGAATGCCGGAGATGAGAAGTCATCAAAGCTGGAGGAGTGGGCAAGGTAGAGAGGGCTCAAGAGAGAACTGGGCAGGAAAGGATTCGTAAAGGTCTGGGGAAGGTGTAAAACAGTGTTTCTCAACCTTTTTAATGCCGCGACCCCCAACCGGTCGTAAGTCGAGGACTACTCAACTAGTGCAGCACCGTTTGCAGAATGGGACTTTTGGCGGGCTCAGCAAGGCAGAGACAGCCTGGACAATTCCTATTGGCTTTTGAAAGCCAATAGAATTAGACTCTATTCAAGAGAGTCTACTCTATTGGCTTTCAAAAGCCAATAGAATAAAAGGGAGTAGCACAGCTAAGGAAAAGGGGAAAAAATGGCGGACTGCGTTGTTTGGCGACCCCCGTGAAATGGTCATTCGACTCCAAATGGGGTCCCGACCCACAGGTGGAGAACCACTGGTGTAAAAGAAAGGAGGGCAGAGTTGAATGGAAGAGTCCTTTCCCAGTTGTTTTGTACTGGGAGGAAGGATCTGAGTTAAAACGGATGCCGGATAAGGGAGAAAATGGAGCAAGGCAAAAGAGAAAATGAAAGCAAGACAATAATGGGAAGGAAGGCCCCAACCAAGAGCACATAGGCAGGGAAAGCTGTAAGGATTTGGGGACCTGATCGCAGTCAACAAGATCCTTCCTGCAGGTGTGAATAAATTCTGAGAAACTCTCATTCCCAATGGCCAAATCCCAAACAAGCTAAAGAGAAACCTGTCCCTTTTATGAAACATAATTAAAAAGATAATTATCACCCAAACCTTCAACGATAAATTGCTAAAAAATCTAAACAGGTCCAGTGCCCGTAGACTATTGAGTTGGGAAGTGTGTAGTAGTATTCAGATCCATATTTCTCAACCTTTTGGCACCTAGAAATAGGGTGGAATTCAATTCTCAGAACTCCACCTACTTTAAAGAGGCCGAGATTGAGAAACATTGATTTAAAGGATATGGCTTGACTGGCCAGCATGAAATATGGAAGCACTTCGTATTCCCACCTGAAATTAGCATTGGAATTTCTAGGTTCAAAAAAAAAAGGGGGGGAGGGGAATGCAAAGGGCTAATCTTCTAGAGCAGGGATTTTTAAAAAAATCAGGCTGTAGAACTTTTGTTGTTGTTTAGTAAATCCTACTACCAATAAAGGGGAATATTTATAGTTCAGGGTTGAAATGGGAGGTCCTTGGTGCTCATTCTATTCTATTCTATTCTATTCTATTCTATTCTATTCTATTCTATTCTATTCTATTCCATTCCACATCTTGTAAACATCTTGTTCCATTCTTCTATTCAATTCTATCAATTGTTATTCTATTCTATTCTGTTCTGTTCTATTCTGTTCTGTTCTGTTCTGTTCTGTTCTATTCTATTCTATTCCATTCCACATCTTGTAAACATCTTGTTCCATTCTTCTATTCGATTCTATCAATTGTTATTCTATTCTATTCTATTCTATTCTATTCTATTCTATTCTATTCTATTCTATTCTATTCTATTTCTATTTTATTCCATTCCATTCCATTCCACTCCACTCCATTCTATTTGTGCACTAAGGGCCACTCCGGGCTGAATAGAGAGTTGTGTGAAAAGGATCTGGACAGCCAAGTTTTGCTTCAGTCTGTTTTTGCCAGTCCTCATTCAGTCAAGTTCCCCTTCCATGGCGATAGAGACAGTGAAGAGATGACAGATGAGAATGCAAGCAGGGTTGCTAAGGACCAGGGAAAACAAAACAAAACAGATGCCTTTGAAGGAGCAGAACAAGAATGGGCACAGACCAGGTCTCCTAGATTGCCCTTTACACTGAAAAAATTTGGACTGGCTCCTTTTAAAGATATCACACACATACACCACATACCCACACAAACACACACCCCTTCCGAACCAAGAGGACCTCTGCCAAGCCCTGCTCCCCACCAAACTTTCACACTCAAAGAGAAGGTTTGGGTTTCCCAATTTGATACCCAACTTACAGAAGCCCTCACCACAGTGTGAAAATCCACCTGTTCAGGCAGGAAACCTGCAAGGAAAGGAGACCATGGAGGGTGGGAATTGGGTTTTCAGGTGAATTAAGCTGTGACTCAGTCTTCTCAGAAATTCTTGGGCGGGACAGCTGGGGAAGGAGAAACCAAAATGGCCTGTGTATTTAGGTCACAGTTCCCACCCACATTCTTTAAAAATTGCCAGGAGAATCAGTGCCAACTACAACTTCTCTTATCAAAACGGAGACCTGTAGCAAATTAACAATATAGATCAGACATGTCAAACACAAGGCCTGGGAGCCAGATGCGAAGTGGTTTCATGTGGCCCGCGAAGCCATCCTGGAAACAGTGAGGAAACGGCCCCCGCTGCCTTGGCCCTGGCCCTGGCCCTGGCCGGCTGGGAGCCACTGTACAATTTTGTGGTGGCCATCTTGGCACTTGCCCCGGTGGACCATGCCTTGGCACTTGCCCTAGTCCCACCCCCTTCTGCCGGAGACCTTCAGATCTGTCCCACTCCTGCCCAGGCCCCCATAGGCACCCTTGACGCGAATGATGTAGAACTGGGCATGCCCAGCCAGTAGGCCACACCCACTCCATCCACGCCCACCCAGTAGGCTGCACCCACTCTGGCCACCCCCACCCACCCACCCCCAGGGCAACTGCAATGCTGATGTGGCCCTCAGTGAAATTGAGTTTGACACCCCTGATATAGGTAGTCCTCGGCTTACAACTGAGCCCCAAAGTTTCATGTTTCTTGTAGCTGTGCAAGGACTCAAGGCTAGTTCCCTGCTTGACTCCTACTCCTTGCCTGGCTGGGAGCTACCTGACTGATGCACACAGATAAATTGACAAATGAACGGCTCATAATTCTGAAACTTCTTTTCGGAGGAAGGTCATAAAGGACAAAGAAAAAAATCACAAAAGACACGGGAAAGCTTCAAGAATTTCCGATGTTTTCCTTTTAGCAAATGAAAATGCAACATGATGGTGAACTTTCACAGAGTAGCTGCTGAGCTAATCGCAAGACGTAAGGGAACATCAAGAGGAATATGGTTCCGTCCCTGGATAGGATTGCATTTTGATGATGAAAACTTTTGACTCAAAGAGCAGATTCGGTTTTTAATCAAACGGTGCTGATTTGTTTGCCCATGACAGTGACAAAGCTCAGAGACTATTATGTCCTGAGTGCTCCTAGCCCTTATGAATGATAAAAACCATGATTGATATTTATGGTATTAGATGAATGCAGCGAATTGCAGGTTACTCAAAAAACTCTGGTTAAAGAAAAATAGCAACATGGTCATAAACAGACCTAGCCTAGACATGCTTACGGAACTGTATAAACCTTTTTGGAGGTTTACAGGCTATCAAAAAGTAAGTGATGGTGATGATTCCCAATGAAACAGAGATGTGTTTTGCATTAAGAATAATCACAGTATCGCTCTTAAGATGCAACGGGCAGTATGTTCTGAAGATGCAATAAACCTGAGCTCCTGAGAGCATGGATGAGACCGGCATGTAACAAATAAATACCTTTTAAAAAGGAGAATATAACAGCTCCATCTGAAAATGGTTTGCACATTGCTACACACTGACAGCATCCCTAATCATCTGGAAATTAATAGCTTACAGAAATAAATTGGTGAAATCAGAGGCTTTCTCCGCGGACAAAGAGATCCTTTTGTTGTGCTTGATTGCAGAATCCGATCTTAGCTCATTTTCACTCTTTGAAGAACATTTTCAGTCCTTTTGTGGATCGCAGAGTGGACCAAAGGACCCTTAACGTGGCTCTAGCAAGCAAGGAGAATGCCAAGAATTCTAGAGAGAAGGACAAAAGGCAAAGGATGAAATTCACCAAACTTAGAGATGGAAGGGAGGAAACATGCCGAAGTCATAATAGTCTGTTGAGGTTGGGAATGAGACAACTGTGTTGACAAGGAAGGTGGAGGAGACGAAGGGACCCTTTCATGGAGAATCTACCTAGGCATTCTGAATGGGTCTAGGACACCTCAGTCTTGGCCGTCTTGCCCCAGCTGACTCGCCCCAGTTGTCTCACTCTGGCCAACTCGCCATGGGACAATTCGACATGGGATAGCTCAAGAGAGGGACAAATGAATTGCAGTTAAATAAACTTGGGCACCGCAGAGAAATTTGGGGACGGTTGGAATCAGAAGTCAAAAATATTGATGGTCTCCTGGAACAGGAGATTCCGTAGTTGTTGAGATGTGAATGACTACCTGGAGGAACAAGAAGTTACTGCAGTCCAAGAAGGAGTTTTAGAGTCCAAAGTAGAGGAATTCTGGGAGTTGAAGTCCACAAGTCATCAAAGGGCCAAGTTTGAAGACCCCTGGTCTTGGGCATAAAAGCCCAGACTAGGAAAAAAAAAAAAAAACATTAAATGAACTTTTAAAACATGATATCATTATTTTGATATATCTGTGACAGCTGAGTCATGCATCAGAGGGCAAATTCCTTCCAGATTAAGGGTAGTATTCTTCTGAATGCCTCTTGCTGGAGAGTGACCTATTTATGCACTTTGTAGAAACATGATGCTGGCTTGGTTGGTTTTAGCCATTCAAGCAAAACTCTTAAAGTTATGCTACAAAAGGCAATAGTTGGAGTTTTTTTTTTTCATCTCCACTTTCCGTCTAAATGTGAAAGTGATGAGAGAGAGAGACAGAGAGAGAGAGAGAGACAGACAGACAGACAGACAGACAGGGGGGCATTTGGTATATATAAGTGGACACATGCATAAGACACAGAGACATAGAATAACAGAGTTGGAAGGGACCTTGGAGGTCATCTAGTCCAACCCCCTGCTCAGGCAGGAAACCCTATACCATTCCAGACAAAGGGCTGTCCAGTCTCTTCTTAAAAACCTCCAGTGATGGAGCACCCATAACTTTTGAAGGCAATTTGTTCCACTAGTTGATTGTTCACACTGTCAGGAAATTTTGTTTGATTCTCTGTGTCATGTATGTGTGTGTAGGTGGGGATATGCATAATGGTGTTTTTTTTGAGAGCTGAATGAAACAAAATTTCATTTTAATGTATGCTGATTAATGTGCATTTAAAGTGACAATAAAGTTGTTATTCTGTTCTGCTCTGGGTGGCTTTCTTGCAGACCTTTCATGACCAAACTAGGTGACATCATCAGTGCAATTGAGGGGGTTATGTAATTTGGTCGTGAAACTTCTGCCAGAAAACCACCAAGCTCAGAGAGCACTCTTCTATCAGTTCAAGGACTTGTACAAAAACCCAGAACAGGGGTGAATTCAGATTCTAATTCTAAATCAAATTAGAGAAACACAGCCAGTGCTGAGGTCGTAGAAAAAAAAATATGGAATTGAGAATAAACATGGCTCAGCAGTTTAACAAGATTTTCTGGGTAAAGCTCGTGTGGAATCCACTCAACGGATGAATCTGCAGAAGGCAGGCAGAGTCCCTGTCTCTCATTCTATCACAGTGTTTCCCAAATTTGACAATTTTAAGGCATGTGGACTTCAACTCCTAGAATTCCACAGCCAGCGTTGCTGGCTGTGGAATTCTGGGAGTTGAAGTCCTCATGCCTTAAAATTGTCAAGGTTGAGAAACACTGTTCTATCAGCTCTTTGTCTTGTGCATTTTCTCAAGGCTCTCTCGCGGGGTCCAAAAGACGGGGAAAAATTGCGGGATCTTTTTCAAGCAGGAGCTGGAGGGCCCAAGGCTCAGTAAAATCGGAGTGGAGGCCAGCTAAGCGGGTTGCTACAAGCTGGAGAGAAATGGGGCTGGGGGTGGTAGCAGGCCCTTAGGGGAAGGAGAATCTATTCGTCTCTTCCTTCCTTTCTCCCACCACGAGAAAGGTGATTTTCCTAGCCCGAATTCCTGGGGCATCTGGATAACATCTGTCAACAAGGGTGGAGAAGAGAGGCAGGGAAGCCAGACCCCTCCTCCAACCACTGAGTGGCAGACTTGCTGAGGTTGGCTTGAGGGCCAAGAGGCTGCAAGTTCAGGAGATTCTCTACCCTCCGGTGTCCCTTGATACTAAGGAGGACAGGAGTTGATGGGAAGGTGGAACTCTAGCTTTCCAAGGAGAAGCAAGCAGCATCAGTGAGAGTTAAAAAAAAGTTGGGAAGGGAGGGAGAGAGAAGAGAGAGGGAGAAAAATAGAGAGAAAGAGAGAAGAGAGAGAAAAGAGAGAATAGAGACAGAGAAAGGAGAAAAGAGACAGAGAGAGAGAGGAGAGAAAAGAGAGAGAGAAATGAGAAGAGAGAGAGAAGAGAAAGAGAAGAGAGAGAAAAGAAAGAAAAGAGAGAGAGAAGAGAGAGAAAAGAGAGAGAGAGAGAGAGAGAGAGAGAGAGAGAGAGAGAGAGAGAGAGAGAGAGAGAGAGAGAGAGAGAGAGACAGACTTGCATATCTGTTGGATCTCCTTCTGCCTGGAGGGTCTTTCCAGGTTAACCTGCTCCTTTCACCTAGACTGCCTGTCTCCACTGGTCATTTCTGGAGGGCTTTGACAGTCTCACCTGGAAGGAACAGGTGAGACGTTCCAGCCTCCCAACAAAAACTGCTCTCTTGCCCCCCCCCCCATCACCATCACCACCATCCCTTTTAAGGAAAGCTTCCTGTGGATTATGGGGTTTCTATGAAAGTCCACTAGCTGTTAACACCCAATAAATGACTTTTACCCTTAGGCTCCTTGTTTTTGTTTTAAATCCATTGCAGTAGGCTTGCTCTCACTCTCTTTCCTTCTTCCCCCTCCCCTCCCCTCCCCTCTCTCCTCCCTTTTTTTCTTTTTCCACTGATTTTTGCCCCCAGATCTGGGATCCAGAACATCACACCTCAATCCCCAATCTGAGAAAAGACAAGGGCGTTCACCTTGCAGGTAAAGCGCTGTGGAAGGTGTTCTGCTAAAGTGGGAATAGATGTCTTCACAGTCTTTTGGACTTCAGCCTCCCATCCTTCTTCTCCATTGCAACACCCAAGGTGGCTTCCAGTTGGCCTGCCATTAGCATTAGCCAGCCTGGTCAACGGTGAGAGATGAGGGGGAGTTTCAATCCAGCAGCTTGGAAGACCAGATATTTCCATGTTTGGCGTCTCCCTATCTTCTCATCCATCTATTTCCATAAGTTCTCAGTTAATTGGGAAGATCAAAAGGGAGGCTAGGGGATTTTATGGAAATCTTCTATCAGCATCCTGCTAAGGAGTCTTTCCCAGTTCAACAGTGTGGCGGGTTCTGGAAATAAGCTTCTGCAATTGGGGCTGGCTGTCATCTCCAGAATTGGAACATGCTAGTCAGCAGGCAGGTCCTTTACAGAGTCAACCCATTCCACTCCCTTTCACACAAACACCTCTTTCTTTTCACTTTGATCCAAATACCTCTTCCTTCCTTCCTTCCTTCCTTCCTTCCTTCCTTCCTTCCTTCCCTTTAATTCCCTTCCTTTATTTCCTTCCTTTTGGCTAACTCCATCCCTTCAGCTCTCTTACTTCTTCTCCTTTCCCTCTTCAATCTCCTTCCTTCCCTCTCTCCCTCCATCCCTCTCTTTGTCATTTCTCCCTTTTCCACCTTTCTTCCTCTTCCTTCTCATTTTCCTCCTTCCCACTCTCTATCTCCATCAGTCTCTCCTTCCTTCCTTCCCTCCCTCTTTGTCTATCCTCCCTTATCCACCTTCCTTCTTTTTTTCCTTTTTCCTCCTTCCTGCTTACCTCCATCTCTCCTTCCTTCCTCCTTTCCTGCCTGCCTTCCCACTAAATTCTCTCTTCCCTTGTCTGAGTGATTATTTTGCTGTCTATACAGAGAGAGAGACAGACAGACAGACAGACACATATTATTTTCAAGCCGAATATTTTTTACAGTTCTCCTGGCCTTCCTGCTCGGCCCTTCTCGAAGGCAAAATAAACAAAAAATAAATTTAATAAAGGGAGGAGGGCAAGGCGTATCCTTCGGGGCGACTGGAGCTGCCAGGAGAAGCCGCCGTTTGCTGGCCCAGTGAAAGTCGGATGGAAAAGGGCTGGCAGAATCGACGCCCTCCCCACCTCGACACTTCCCGGGCCAAATTCGCTTTGATGTTACCTGCTCTGCAGGTTGGTCGGCCTAACCCGAAGCCGCTCCCGGACAGCCCGGCCGCAGCGACCCGGTCGCCTCGCCTCCTTCCTACCCCCGCCCCCCGCCACCGAAGGCGGGCGCGAGCGGAGCCTAATTAATTTCAATTTATCTCGTCACTTGTCAGGCTGAGATGTTTAATCCTGCTTAGGAACCATTTCTCCCGGGGGAGGGGAAGAAGTGCTCGGAGTGGAGAGCTGGCTGTTCCTAGACCCTGGTTTAATGGACGCATAAATGCCCAAGGAGAGAAGCAGCCGGCAGGTTAAGTGGCAGATCCGTGCGGGCTGCCAGCCAGAGAGCCTGGATTAAAATCTGAGGCTCCCTGGCTCCCATTCCCCCCCCCTCCCGTTTCTTTCCCCCCTCCTCTCTTTTCCTTCTTTCCTTCCTCCCTTCCCCTCTTGAATTGCTTTAATTACGCCCCTTCCGCCCATCTTTCCTTCCTCTCTTGAATTTCCTTCTTCTTCCTTCCTTTTCTTTCCTACTTTCTCCCCCACCCCGCCAACCCTCTAGATTCTTTTCCTTTCCCTCTTTTCCTTCCTTTCTTTCTTCCTTCCTTCCCTCCTTCCTTCCTTCTTTCCTTCCTTCCTGCTTACTCCCTCCCTTCAGCCGTCTCGCTTCTTCTCCTTTCTCTCTTTGACTTCCTTCCTTCTCTTCCTGTTTCCTAATTTCTCTCTTTAATTTCCTTTCTTCTTACCTTCCTTCCTTAATTTCCTTCCTACTTGCTCCCTCCAACTCTTTTCTTCTTCTCCTTTCCCTCTTTAATTCCTTCCTTCTTTCCTTTTTCTTACCGACTTTCTATCTTTCATTCTCATCCTTCCTTTCCTGTAATTGTCTCTGAATTGCATCCTTCCTTTAATTGTCCAGGTATCCCCCCCCCCGAACAAAATTAAGGCCAGGCAGCTAATCCGATTGCAGCTGGGTCTCTCCCCTTCTGTCCTTCCCGCCCGCAGCTGCTTCAGGCCAACCTTGGCCACTTCGGAGACTGCGAAGCGGGTGCTTTGCTCCCTCGCCGCTTTTATTCTTCCCCAGCTTCGCTCCCGAGGTTTCCTGGGGGGGGGGGGAGTTTCTGCTCCCCTCTCCCCGTTCTCCCGCTTGCATCGCTCTTTCTTTCGGACCGTCCTTCCAGAAAATGTAACCCCACCCACCCAAGTGTATTTTCCCCCTTACAAGGCTCCCTCGAGACCGATTGCTCTCTTCGCCGTGCAGGGAAGGAAATAAAACTCAGAACAGGGAAAAAGTGGAAGTACCGCGCTTCCTCTCTCCAACCTGTTATCCTCCGGATCTCCACTCCCATCATCCCCGGCCGAATAAATATTATTGATGAATAGATCCCAAGCCCCAGCTCATGATCAAGAGAGGCGAAACCTAACGAGAGGTTTGGCGCTTGGAAGCTCTTTGCGTTATTTCTAAGCGAAAACCTGGAGAGAAAGCGGCCGAATCGGAAATAATATTATTCCAACGGGAGCAGGAAGAATTTTGTTCTCCGGTTCAAATCAGAATTTTTTTTTTCCTCCTGGGCCCCCCAATTTATCAAGGCCGCCGTCCCCTAAACGTGAAATGTTGTTTTAAAACGAGCATTTGTCTTAGACCGCAGCCAGCCTCGCCTTTCCAATTTCCCAGGACAATCCTGAGAAAGGAGTGTGTGTGTGTCTCTCTCTCTGTGTGTGTGTGTCTGTGTGTGTGTGTGTGTGTGTGAGGGACGTTTTCCCCACTTCCCCTACTCTTCCAGGCAATCTTGCAGAGGGAAGTGCAGTCACAGAGCCAAATAAATAAATCTACCAGCATGCCTAAATCACAACCCTCACCGCTTAACGCTTGTGAATGCAACCCTGGCTTTTAAAATTAAGCCATTCGATTTAATTCCGAATCATCGACCTGGGCATCAATTAATAAACGCCAATGGGAAAGCTTTTGGGGGGGGGAAGGGGTGCTTTTAAGTCGTTCCTAACTCTTGGGGATTGCCTAGTCAAGTCTCTGTAGTTTGAGGAGGCAACAATTTGCGGGTGCTGCTTATTTGCTCTGACCTTCTTCTTGCTAGACTGAGAGAGGAAAAGTGGTCCAAAGTCACCCCATTGATTCCTGTGTCCGAAGCAGAACTAAAACTCAAGTCTCTCTGCTCCAAGTCCAGCGTCCTAACCACTAGACTAAGCTGTCTGCCCTTGTGCTCCTTTCCTTATGTACGCGTTTGTTTTCTCTTCTGAGGGTTTTATAACTTGTGGATCTATCTCCATTGCAACTTTCAACTGCTTCTCTTTTCAAATGTTAACCGGGTCTTCATCATTCAGCTTCTTCATCTGTGATTTAATTTCTTGAAAAGCACTTCTCTTTTGTCTTTCTTTCTTTCTTTCTTTCTTTCTTTCTTTCTTTCTTTCTTTCTTTCTTTCTTTCTTTCTTTCTTTCTTTCTTTCTTTCTCCTTTTCCTGGAAGCTTAACGTGAAAATGGAGATGATGACTTGGTTATATTGAAGAAAGCTCAGATGAGAGTCAAAATCCCTGAAGCATTTTGCAAACCTTGAATTAGGGACCAGGTGATTATTTTTTAAGGGCTCCTGCAGTTTTTATATGAGTTTCATGGTGGATGTTTTTGTGTATGTGTGTGGTCGTTAAGAGTTGGCATTTGATGGCACGTACAGTAGTCCTTGAACTCAAGACTGCACGCCCCATGCTAGTCTAGGCAGAAAATTAGCCAGTTCTGTTACATTTAATTTTGGAATATGGAGCAGGAGGAAAAAAAATAACCATATTCCTTATTGGCCAAGTGATTGGACACACAAGAAATTTGCTGAAGCTCTCAGTGTATATGCAGAAGAACAAAGTAATATAAGCATGAGAAAACAATAGGAGAAGATAATAGGAAAGATGAGAAGGATAATAGTAAAATAGGATAATAGTAGGATAATAGAATGGTAAAAAAAAATAGCAAAGGGAAAATTAACTAACTTCTGAGATCTTGCTTACTAATCTATAACTTCCAACTTCTACTAGCCAAACGTTTTAAGACTGCAGTATTCTAAAATTCTAATAAAGTAGTAAAATACAAACATGGTTAAAGGAGAAAAAAGCTGGGAAATTACTGATCAAGTTATGGAGAGCCACAACTACCGTACTTTGCAGTATAAAGAATTCAGGATTCCAGATTCAGCCCTATCCCTGTTTACTGAAATGTAAATCTGTATTAGTCACAGGTTAACTCCTCTGAATTAAATGGAACCAGTCTGTAATATTTAAGCGATTAAAAAGTCCTGGAGAAAAAAACAAAACCACAAAGGCACCTTGGGAACAATATGCTTTCCAGATTTGCTACGGGGTTAAGGTTAACCAAACCATGTTCCCCAATCTTTGTAACTTCCAAATCTGTGGACTTCAGCTCCCAGAGGTCTTAGGGATGACCAATCTGGCTGGAGAATTTTGGGTTTCCCCCTAATCATTTTTGTTCAAGACTGTATTACGTAAATAGAACTTAAGACAACTACAGAATAAAGAAATATGTAAAAAAAAGAAAATTGCATTTTTTTAAAAAAGGAAATAAATTCTGACTGGAGAATTCTGGGAGTTGGTGTCCAGGTTGTTAAATGTGCTAGTAACCTAATCCAACACTCTGCTTTTCTCTCACTGGAGAGTTTTAGAAAGTGCGAATTAGTTTTCATCCAACGCTTAGGATGTGCTCCTGAAATACATTTTGCGAAAGATGCTAAACTTCAAGTTCTAATTCCATTGGCTGGCTAGTTTGTGGCTTAATTTAGCTTGTTGTGCAAACCTAACCCAACTAGTTAACCTATGCTTTATTATTTTATTGCACAAATTGAGAAAATAAGTTAATGAAATAACGAGGTTAAGCTGTTACGGGTATGCCTCCAATATCTAATGGGTGTGCACTCAGGAGAAATAACTGCTAGTGGATTATTTTTGTATTAAATGGAAAGTGCGGGGGGGGGGGGTTTAAAGGAGAGAGGCACTTCCTCTCCCTTCGTCCTGCTCAGCTAATCTGGGAAGAAGAATTTATGAGCTTTCAGGCCCAACAGAGGAATAAACATTGATTTTATTGACCTAATCGTGGACCGAGTGACCTCTTCCATCGATCAAACAAAATGAACTTGGAGAAGAAAAGGGAGGTGTCACCCAGAGACTAGCTGGTCTGCAAAGGAACATAGCTAGCTGATTTTCCAAGGGCCTCAGACTACACAAAGACCTTCTGGAATAAGAACCCTGAAGATGGGAACTAAATAAACAAGACTGTCCAGGTTGTGGTTGTGTCAGAAACACAATCCTGGCAAGGTTGATTACTTTATTTCTCGGTGGGTTTGCAGGGATGCGTAACTTAGCACCAGGGGTCTTCAAACTTGGCCCTTTGATGACTTGTGGACTTCAACTCCCAGAATTCCACAAGTCATCAAAGGGCCAAGTTTGAAGACCCCTGCTTTAGACCCAACTTCATCCTAGCAAATACACCTTGCATTGATTATACTAGGGCCAAGTTTGAAGACCCCTGACTTAGTACCTTGAGTGAGCCAACCTACTTGATCGTTGTGTGGTTTTCAGCTTTGTGGGTTCAACGACAAACTGGGCTAAGCCAGGGGTGGGAATGCATCTGTTATGACACCTCCACACTGTAGAGTGTGTCTGGCTAGGTGTGAAAGACAATCTCTTTCTGTTGTTTGGACCCATTATGTGAATTTTTCTATTTTGGACTTGGTGGCACGTCATCCATCCATCCATCCATCCATGCATGCATGCATCTCACTGAAGCTTGTGTGAAGCTGGAAAATGGCTTCATTTACCACCCAATTAGGTTCCTTGTGTGAATGCACTCTTCTGGCTATATTTGAGCCTTGGAGAGAGAAAGCCCCATTGATTTGGCTCTGAAAGAATGCTCAAAGAATTATCAACAAAGCCTTGGCTTACAGATAGAGTAGTTCTCAGCTTATGACCACAATTGAGCCCACTTAAGTGCTAAGTGAGTCCTTTGCCAAGTGAATTTGCCCCACTTTACGAGGGATTTTCCCCATTTGCCCCACTGACCTTGCTTGTCCCACAGTTGCAAAAGAGGATCACATGACCCAGGGATCCTGCAACCATCTGGATTTTGATCCCATGATCCTGGGGTTGGACTAGAAGACCTCCAAAGTCTCTTCCAACTCTATTATTCTATGATCTCTGATGGATTCCTTCAGAGAGAGAGGTGGACTCCATTCACACAGCCACAGAACCTGCCTTTTTTTCTACTGTTCCTTGATAGCACATGAACCCAGAGGAACCCAAAGAATGTTTGCAAATCTTGTCAGCCAGAAGCGTTAGCACTAATCAATCCGAGAAGGGCCCAGGGTGCGCAGTGACTTGGTGTTGTGTGTGAACTCAGGCACAAAACAGCTCTGAGGATGGGTGGGAGCAGATGGGTAAAAAAAAGAGGACCCTCTCTTCATTTCCCAGCTTTCCTGGGCTTTGGGGAGCCATGACAGAGAAGCAAGCTAAGGTTAGTCTAGGACACAAGAAGACCTTGAGAAGGGATGGAATATTACTAGGAGCGAATCTGGGATGGTGCTGGTGGACGCCTGTGCCAAGGTAAGCTTAAGGTCTGTTTTGAAATAGTGGGAGAGGACAGCTCCAGTTTATTTCAGCTTGCATTTCTTTGTGTGGTAGCTTTGCCACATCCCAGTGGCATTTGCCACATCCCAAATCCCACATTCCTTCCTTCATTCATTCGAGTCTTTCATTCAAAGCTGCAAACCTGGAGTGGCAAAAAGCTATGCTTTAAGAACCATCCAATCAGCATAAAACCCCTAAAAAATAATAACCCAAAGGTGCTTTTTTTTTCCCAAAAGGCAACTGGATTTTCTTGGTGGCTTTTTTTTTTCTTTCTTTGAAAACGTTTCACTTCTCATTCAAGAAGCTTGTTTAGTTATGTATGAACTGAACAAGTATGGAAAAACGTCTCTGGGGCAACCATGACCTGGATGGTTGAGAATCTCCATAGACACTCAAAATAACTCTTGGCTAGACCAAAATCCTAAGCCATTCCTGGGCAGCCATATCTTGTCCAGCCCATAATCTCCAGATTTTATCCTTGCCCTTCTATGAAGCGTTCTAGAATTAAAGAGAGTGGTGGATCTGCAATTCGACCTCGGCTTGGATTCACACAACTTTTGACCAATCTCCGACTCAAGGACAAGGTTTAGCACCTGTTAAACTTGTCAGCTTGGCTAGGGTCAACCCCTGGCTCTCCTCCCCCCCCTTCTTTCTTTCTTTCTTCCTTCCTTCCTTCCTTCCTTCCTTCCTTCCTTCCTTCCTTCCTTCCTTCCTTCCTTCCTTCCTTCCTTCTCTCGGTGGCTTAACCTATTTGAACTCAACCCAAGGGATCAATGTATGGTTTCGGACAAACGCAGAAGTGGAATTCAGGGTGTCGCAAAGTCAGGTCAGAGTTTCTCCGAAACCGAGATTCTAACCGCGATTGGCGCTCAGCTGGCTTGGAGAAGGCAGCGGTGCCAAGGAAGCAGAGAGAAGAAGCAGCACTGCAGGGGGGAAAAAAGGAAAGAAAGAGAAAAGAGATAGGGAAGAAAGAGAAAAAGTGAAAAGAAGGAGAAGAAGGAAGGAAAGAAAGAGAAATTGTCCACAAGGCAGAAAGCCTGGTCCGTTTTGTTAAAGCAGGAAGAAAAGAACAATGTATTAAAGCAGAGTTTTTGCCCGTTCCGTTGATCAACGGCCTCGGTTTGAATTCGGATTGCGGGGAAATATAAGTTCTCCTGAATTGAAGAGTTGGTGCGTTCTGCAACACAGAGGGGGGGGGGGCGTGGGGACCCCGTTTAGTTCAGCACTGAACTTAATCTGGAGGTAGGGAAGGCTGAAACGGTCTAGGTCTAGGAGAATTTCGAATCCGGAGTGAAACCCCTTCCATTTCCCTGGCTCGCTTCCTTGCAAAACGGAGCGAACTGAGCGAGTCCGTCCACTTAAAATGTAAAAAAAAAAAAAATGAAAGAAAGAAAAGAAAAAGGAAAAAAGAAAAAGAAAGAAAGAACCACGGCCTTTATTATTCACGATCCTTGTAAATGGATCCTTGGAAAGGGAGCTGGGTTTTCTAGCTCCAAAAATCCGGTAACGTGAGAAAGGGGATCGGGATAGACCAAACCGTGTGTGTGTGTGGGGGGGGGGTGTTCCCCGTTTTTATAGCTCCGCCCTCAGGGAGCCATGAAGGTCCCCCGCTGTTCGGCCGGAATGAAGCTGGAGGGGGGAGTGTCCTTCCTCCGTTTAGCCCCTTCCCAAGCGGCCTCTGGACTTCCAAAGCCGCGTGAAAATCTTTGCGTGACGCGAGAAAATAAGATCATTCGGAGTCTCTCTCTCCCCCCCTCTTTTTTCTTTCTTTCCCTCTCCTCCCTCCTTCCTTTCTTTTTCTTTCCTTTCTTTTCTTTCTCTTTTTCTTTCTTTCCTTCTCCCCTTCTTTCCATCTTTCTTTCCTTTCTCTTTTCTCCTTCTTTACCCTTCCTTTCTCTCTCCCACTCTCCCTCTGCCTCTCCCCCTCCTTCCTTTATTTTCCTTCCCTCATCTTTCCCCTTCCTCTGCCTCTCACCCTCCTTCCTTTATTTTCCTTCCTTCACCCTTCCCCTCTTCCTCTCCTTCGCCTTCCTTTATTTTCCACCAGCCTAATACACAGACACCCCTCTGTAAAGTTTGGGAGCCAACACAGGCTGCGATCTAGGAATTTTCCTTAAACGCTTTCTGAACAAAACAAGGACAAAGGCAGGGATGATCCAATTTACTGCCGGGGAATATTTTCCAGCAGAAGCTTGACTCAGAAGCTGGTATCTGAAATCAACTGAGCTATTAGGCCAAAATCTTCTCTAGCTCAGTCCAGAGGCACCATTTAACAGTTGTGTCCCATGCCAGTTTCAGCAAATTCCAAACCATTTCAGCCAAATGTTCAAGTGCAGGGGCAGTTTTTTTTTTCCCAAAGGAAAACTAAGGGGAGACTTTCTTTTTCCTAGTGTGTGTGTGTGTGTGTGTTACAATTGTGATTAGCAGACGCTGACCAGGTTCCAAGACACCGGATTTCCCTCCCCTTCAGCCAAATCTTAACGCCCCTGGCCATAAACGCACACTTTCTCAAGTCAAGTCCCCAAACGACACGTTCCCTTCGCCAGCCGAGGGACTGGGGTTGGTGGGAGCGGGAGGGGGGGGGGAGACAGCTTAGCCAGAATCCCAGAACAGCCTGGATGAGGGAGGGGGGAGGGCGAGTGTCCTCGCCCACGTGTGTCAAAGAGAGAGGACAATATTGCGGTTTCTCCCGGTGGATTTCAAAACGCTGCTAAACAAATCGCCCGGGAAAGAGGAAGGAGAAACGCGAGGAGCACAGCTCGTTGGAGCGCGGAGGTTCCCTTATCGCCAGCCAGATAAGCGGATGGAAGCCGGGACGAAAAACGCCTTCCAGGCGGCCTCCAAGCCCATAGGAAGGTGGGGCGCCGTCATCCAATCGAGCCTCCTTTTGTAACACAGACTCTTTCTGAACACCCGTACAGCTTAGACATGGCCCACTGGAAGCGTGTATACAAGTTCTAGGGTGCTTACGAAACCTAGACACCCACCCACCCACACACGCTCCATACTGCTCTCGATAAATATTCTGATTTATTTTCATACCCGGAGAGGAAGCCTCTGAGAAATTCCACCAGCTTTCACACAACCCACAAAATTCACGGGCTTCCATGTCCGAATTTTTTGTTTTTTTTTTTCTCGACCCAAGCTGCTTTCTGGAACCCCACGCGAAGCGGGAGGCCCTTTCACTCAATGGGCAGGAAGGGGAGGGAGGTCCCCGCCAACCAGCCAAGGGTGACCCCAACCAAGGTTAAAGTTAGCAGGTTGGGCCTGCCCCCTCCCCGCCTTCCCAGCCCCTGCTGGGCTGAGCCATTCGCACCGCGGAACCCTTTCAAGTTGACCTGCCCATCCTCCCTGCTTCCCCCCCCCACACATTCTTTTCCCCAAAAAATAAAGGTTCAGAAACTTCACCCATAAAAGTCAAGTGGGCGTTTAGTTTCCTGCTGTCAAAGGAAACTCTTAAGGTATAGGAACTTAGCTGGCTCCCACCAGACACGAGTTGAGACCTCTGTATAGGATCGCCTGGCCCTAGGCACGCTCGCTTTGGGGGGGGGGGGCTAGCTCTCCAGAAAAGCCAGGGACAAACCTAGCCTTGCTGATCCAGCCACCCCTTCCCTTCCCCCCCCCCAAGGGACCCACTTTGAATGTGAGCCTGCTTGGCAGCTGAACGTCTGAATGATCAAACTGAGTTTCCGTGGGAGGTGTGTTGTTGCTTTGGGCAATGCTCTTCGCCGGACACCCCCCCCTCCTGACCCAGAAGCTCCAAATTCAAATCAAGCGTCAAGCCCCACCTCAATCCCCCTCCCCTTAATTTTGGACGCTTTCTAAAGCCTTCCGCCAGGCCCCAGGGGTCTCCAGCGGGCTTCTTCCAGGCAACGAATCCCGAAACTCGTTTCGACCGGAGCTCTCTAAACCGACCAAAAAGGCGAATCGCCCTGTGATTATTTCCCACCCACCCGCAGGAGAAGACCCAACGCGGGATGGGAGGATCAGTCCCACAACTGCGGGCTCAAATCGTTGCGGGAGTCTGGCCGCTTCGTTTGACCCGGGCACGTGAGAATGGGGAGATTCCGGCGAAGGAGAAGAGTTGGAGGAAGGGAGAGGGGGGGATGCTGGGAGGAAGCGAGGCGGAAAGCGCCCTGGCCTCGTTTCCTGAATCAAACATTGTATTTACACCTGCGCTGCAGAAAGAGCGAAAGAGGGGCAGACTCCATGTTTGTTCCTCCTCAGTGGTGTAATTTGCAAATGCGTTCCTTATGGCCGAGCCTATAAGACCATCTGGGTTTAATAAAAGCCCCAACATCCTTTCCTGCATACGGGAAGGATACACATACAGAGAGAGAGAAAACACAACACAACACAAGCAAGGGCATAGATATAAATACTTGTGTGTGTGTATGTGTGTATGTGTGTCTCAGCCTGACCAGGGTGCTGCTTTTCCCAAACGTAATTCCGATAGCCAGTTTAATGGTTTGATCAAGGGACGGTGGAATGGGCTGGGTCCTTCACAATGTTTTAGCTGGATGCAACACAGCGTCCTGGTTTTCTATTTTAAGTAAAATTGGATTTTTTTTTTTAAGCGTAGATGGTAAGGCTTGTTCTTCTCACCCCTGGCTTTCCAGGACAAACTAAAACAGGGCAATGTTCTGACTGCAGCTAGTGTTATTGTGGTTCGTCAGATTATTAGTGCTTTCCCCCCCCCCTTTTAAAGAAAGAAAGAACTTTCCCCCCCCCCCGCCAGGAGGAGGGGGAACATCAGAAAATGGAAAGATGATTAATTTGGACTATGGAAAAAATAAAATGTCCCCGCACTAAGATGCAGCCACAGGTATAGAATCAATTTCTTGGAAATTCAGCAGGGACCCAGCCCGAGCACCAGACTGGATCTTTTCTCAGGTGGGGGCTGCTTTTTGACAGAGAAGAAAATACATCAACGTCCCAACTAAATGAAGGCATTGTAAATTTCCGTTTTCACTGTAAAGTGTTTAGGTAAGATGGAGCGGATGATCTAAACTGGATTGAGACTTCGAAGTGAGTTTCCACTGATGTGTAAACTGCATTCAAACAGTATTTGTGCCGACGTTGTTTGAAGAGATAGCGAAGAAGAGAGAGAGAGAGAAAGAGATTGCAAAGGAGAGAACACTCAAGTTCAATTCCTTCCTTCCTTCCTTTTTCCATTCCTTTCTTCTATACTCAGAAGAAAAAGGGAAGGGAAAGAGAGTAAAGGAAACCCAGAAACAAATCCAGTCTATCTTACTCCTGAAATGCTGGGGTATAATTACAATAAAATTCTAAAAAAGATTTGCACAGGTTTTCCCCCAAGAGATTTAAAACCAATGAGTGATTTTATACGCAGAACGTTGAAAGTCAGACGCATTAATAAAGGGTGCACATAAAACAAGTTCCTATTTACACATAGGTAGAGACAGCTGCGCCCAGCTGATTATTTTGGAAAAAAAATATCTTCATCTATGACCCTAGATGTACACAGCAGATGTTTCTATGAAGATGTATGGATGTCCAGGACACTGAATGTGAGAAGAAGGGTGGAGGAAAGGAAAGGAAAGGAAATAGAGAAAGGAAAGGAAAAGAAAGGAAAGGAAATAGAGAAGGAAAGGAAAGGAAATAGAGAAAGGAAAGGAAAGGAAAGGAAATAGGGAAGGAAAAGGAAAAAGGGTGGAGGAAAGGAAAAGAAATAGAGAACGGAAAGGAAAAGGAAGGAAAGAAAATAGAGAAAGGGAAGGGAAGGGAAGGGAAGGGAAGAAAAGGAAAGGAAAGGAAAGGGAAGGAAATAGAGAAAGGGAAGGGAAGGGAAGGAAAGGAAATAGAGAAAGGGAAAGAAAGGAAAAGAAAGGAAATAGACAAAGGGAAGGAAAGGGAAGGAAATAGAGAAAGGAAAGGAAAAGAAAGTCAAGGAAATAGAAAAGGGAAAGTCAAGGAAATAGAGAAGGAAAGGAAATAGAGGGAAAAGAATAAGGAAGACAAATATATCTGTTTATTCATAGATCCACTCCAACATATCAAAGAAACAACCAGATTGGAAGACTTGTCAGAAGAACGGAGCAGGAGTTTTGTAAAGCTACAAACGAACTTGAGCAGCAAATCGAAACCGAGGGAATCAGCTCCCTTGACTTGGCCGCCTCTTCCACCGCCGAAAAAGTGGGCCAAGAGGCTTCGGGATCAGCCCCAACCCCGGTAGTCCAAAGGGCTCTTTGCCACCCAGCCCAGCCCCGCGCCCGGGGTGGGGTGGGCGGCTCCGAGCAGGGACTCCAGGGCCAAGGGCGAGAACGACAGTCCCCCTCCCAACGCCGCCCCTCCAGACGTTCATTAACTCCCCTTCCTGCCTTCCCCTGGAGGGAGACGGCCGGGGGAACTTGGCTCGGGTCAAAAGCCACCCTGAAAACTCAACTGGCTTCGAGAAACCGGCCCAGCCTCAGCCGAGGGTCGCGGAAGTTAAGCCTCTTGAGATCAGCAGCCCCCAGGCCCCGTGGAAAAGGGTCGTGTGTGTGTGTGTGTGTGTGTGTGTGTGTGTGTTGCCGACAGTAGGCCGTCCAGGAATAGCACAAAGAGGAAGGGGAAAGGGGATTCCGGTTAGGATTGCGCCTTTGTTGCATTGGAGATGGACCTCCAAAGGCTTTTTGGTTTTGTTCTGGAAAAGTAGATCTTTTAGGGGAGCTGTTTCTCTCTTCTCTCCCGTGATTTACACACACAAACACACATACAGAGAGAGAGAGAGAGAGACACGGAAAGAGATAGAGAGAGAGACAGAAAGAGAGACACAGAGACAGAGAGACAGAAAGAGAAAGAGAGAGACAGAAAAAGAGACACACACAGAGAGAGAGACAGAAAGAGAGACTGAGAGACAGACAGAGAGAGAAAGAGAAAGAGACACAGAGGGAGAGACAGAGAGACAGAGGGAGGGGAGAGAGAGAGAGAGAGAGAGAGAGAGAGAGAGAGAGAGAGAGAGAGAGAGAGAGAGAGAGAATCTTTCTAGCCAAACCGACTTTTATTTTCTCTGCTCTTCTTTAACCGCCTAGCAAAGCGAAGTCAGAATTAAACCGCCAACCCACTGAGCTCACCTTCATCTTAAATCTTGTTTTAGAGTTTTATTCCTCCAACCAACAACTAAACGCCAACACCTGGAGTCTTTCTCAGCGGTGACATCTCTGAACTCGACTCCCTCTAAACAGCCGGACTACAGAGTTCATCGTTCCCAGCGCCCTGTTCGTGTTGAGACACTTAAGGACGGCGGGCCCAGCTTCCCCCCAACCCCAAGCGCGGTTTGTTTTTGATCGCAATAAACCCCGACATTTTTGGGTTTTTTTTTTTTTACTGGTCCCAATATTATTTTAAAAGTCGAAATTTCTTTTCTCCTACGTTACCCAGGGGGCTGTTGAAATAACTGGGGTAAAAAGGTTAGTCAGTAACAAAACAAAAGCCAGTAAAAAAAAAAAAAAATCCGAGTAGTTGTTTTATATAGGAAGATTGTACAAAACGAATAGGAACTTGAGGCGTGGGGGACTACAGACAAAAATCTCGGAAGAGCTGATCTGGTGAAGCCGAGGAATATTTCTCTTTTTCTTAAGAAAATGTTTCCTTCAGAGTTTATTTTGTCTGTCTGAGAGGGGGGGAAGAGAGAGGAGAGAGAGAGAGAGAGAGAGAGAGAGAGAGAGAGAGAGAGAGAGAGAGAGTGTTGGCGGTTCATTCATTGGGGGCCCGGCGCTTTTAATCTTTAGATTAGATAGAAATGTTTAGAAAAGGGACTCTGTCGAGTTTCTGACTCTAGTAGTTCAATGCTTAATTAAAATCAGCTTTTGTATTCTGGGTTTTATCTGCCCCGCGCCAGACCTTCTCCTCTCTGTAGCTGGACCGTAAATCTTAGATCTAAAAAAGCAGCAGAAGAGTGCTTTAAAAACAGCTACGCGTTTTAAAGACTAAAGACGTTTACAAAAACTGGGGGGGAGGGGAGGAAGCCAAACTAAGAATTGATTCAGCAAAGTAAAACGTTGGGGGTTTTTTTTTCTCTTTTTCCTGAGGGAAAGGAAATAGGGAAATGAAAGGAACTAGAGAAGGAAAGGAAATAGAGAAATGAAAGAAAATAGAGGAAAATGGAAGTAGGAAGGTAGAAGAAAGAAAGAAAAAAGAAAGAGAGAGAGAGAGAGAGAGAGAGAGAGAGAGAGAGAAAGAAAGAAGAAAGAAAGAAAAGAAAAAAGAGAAAGAAGAAAGAAAGAAAGAAAGGAAAGAAAGAGAAAAAAGAAAGAAAGAAACAGAAAGAAAGAAGAAAGAAAATAGTAAGGGAGGAGAAGGAAGGAAGGAAGGAAAAAGATTCAAAATGGAGGCTATCAGAATGCTGTAGTATATACAATCCACCTCTTCTTACAGAGATGTCACAGGTTGTCATGGCCCCATCAGCCAAAATTTTCTCTTTTTTTTAAAGAAGAGTAGCTGATCCAAGCGCCAAGAAAAGAGACGGGAGGAGGGGAGAAGTAGGAAAGAAAATAGGAAAGGAAGCAAGAGGCGAGGGGAAACCCAGGAATGGGTAGCAGTGGGGAAGAATGGCAAGAAGCCTTCCTTGGACCTGGATGAAGAGACACCAGAGCCCGGAACAGTAATTGACAAGGTCTGAGTGCAGCTGCTCCAAGAAACTGTCATTGACTCACCTCCGCCTGGGTTGTAAACAACAAGCAGTTGTAAATGTCAGACTCCATCCCAAGCCGGTCACCCAAAATCTGAATGGCTACTTAAGCTTTGGAGAGTCTCCTGTCTCTCTTCCCCCTTCAACCACCCTGCTCCTTTTTCATTTAAAGCAATGTTTTTCCATCTAGGAAAGACTCCTTCCAAAATGGATAAAAAAAAAAAAATCTATTAAAAAAAACCCCACAGGTTTAGGAAGACTGTCTTAAAGGAGATTCGGGCTTCAGAGGGAAAGGAAGTCTATAAAAAGCTTCTTTGGACAAGGAATAGAATAGAATGGAATGGAATGGAATGGAATGGAATGGAATGGAATAGAATAGAATAGAATAGAATGGAATAGGAAGGATGAAGAAGATAAAGAATAGAATAGAATAGAATAGAATAGAATAGAATAGAATAGAATAGAATAGAATAAGGATGAAGAAGATAAAGAATAGAATAGAATAGAATAGAATAGAATAGAATAGAATAGAATAGAATAGAATAGAATAGAATAGAATAGCAGAGTTGGAAGGGACCTTGGAGGTCTTCCAGTCCAACCCCCTGCTCAGGCAGGAAACCCTGTACCATTTCAGACAAATAGTTGTCCAATCTCTTCTTAAAAACTTCCAGTGTTGGAGCACTCATAACTTCTGGAGGCAAGAAGGCCTTGAGGAGAACTCAAGGCCTTCTCATTACTCACATTTGTGGACAGGGAGCCTCTTCTGGTCTCCAAGGATCTCACATAACATTTAAAGGACGCTGAAGGCCACAGATGGGCGGATGGACCTGGGTAAACCTATTTGCTGTGAAGGAAGATTGGAAGTTTTCTGACGAAGTTTTACCTCTTGGGTAGCTGCCTGTCTCAATATCTTCCCTAGCCATCTGTCTTCAGCAGTCAGAGTCAGAAAGGGCTTTGAAGATGAAAGAGAGAGAGATCCAGGGGTCACATGTAGCTGTGAGGCTGCAGGTTGGGAACCTGTGAAGAACAGCTTATGCTTTCTAGATGATTAAATCCCTGATTTTCTTCAAAGGAAGCTGGCTGTTCTGGTGAAACTCTTAGCTGATGGAGACAGCAGGGGCAACCTGATCACCAGAGATGGCAAATACCAAGCAAATATGGGCCAATTTAAAAAAAAAAAAAAGAGCTATGAACCGATCAGAGAGAATATTTGTAGCTGGGGATTGAACTGTGGGATCCTTGGTGCTTTCTGAGCTTGGTGGTTTTCTTGCCGATGTTTCATGACCCAATTATGTAACACTGATGATGTTACCTGGTTTGGTAATGAAACGTCTGCCAGAAAACCGTCCGTTCAGAGAGCACCAAAGAGCCCATGAAAGATTCAGACCTGTTTAAGACCCCAGGAAGAAGATTTAGACCTGTCTAAGGTTGGAGAAGAGACCAAATGGGTGATCGGTTGGATTGGCAACTTGGGTTTGTGTAGCCATCAGGAGTTGAATCAACTGTCTTAAAGAAACTTCACAGAAGTCCGACAGACTCATAAGATCCCATGTGGCAGCACTCATCACTTCTTCCCAAATTTATTCTATCTGTTTACATCTTTTATCTAATATCTCAAATTTGCGTGCAGCTCTTCTCACTCATTCTAGGAACTTAGTGAAGAAAGGACTAACCATTATTGGACAATTAGCATTTCTTTTATCTTCAAGACTGAACTCTCGGAAAAATGGGAAGATGGGAATCAGCGCAGTCTCAATGTTCTTTTGCTGATTTAATTGGTAGAATTCTAAAAAAAAAAAAATATATTTCCCCAATATACGTTAGAGTTAGATCATTTACATTCCACTTCCAAGGACTGAAAAAAGTGAATTATGACCCACAAAGATTATGAAACAGTAGACTGTAGAACAGCCTAATGTTCTCTAGTTTTTTCTATTGTAGAATAAGATGGTTACATTAGGAAAATTCATTAACTACAATGGCTGGTTGAATAGACAGCACTAAGCTATGTTTTACTTTAATGATAGCTAAGTTCTTATTGCCACTGAAGCCAAAACTTTACAAAACCAATTATGGCTTCCAGTTTGAACCTCCAAGAAATTTACCGGGAGTTCTGTTCCAAATATGTAACCAGGCCCGGGATAAAGAATTTAAAGCTAAGCTTGCATTAAATTCTATTGAATTGATTAAATACAGCTGATCATTTCCCGAGACTTTAAGAGTTTTCTATTTAGTGTCAGCATTTGATCCAAACCCCAAGTATTTGTAGGCCTCATGAATCTTAAAAATGCTACATGGGGCTCAAATATGTGCCTTTAAGAAATCCAATCCATTTTTTTTTTTTTTTGCTAAGAAAGTGGTTCAGTTAATGTTAAGCAACAGCCAACTAAGAAGCAAATAAATTAGTGTGTCACATATGAGTTGGAGAGACATTTTGACTCCTAATTTGGAAATGGATTTATCTCGGCACACTTCGGGAGAATCAGTGGCCATCTGTTCAACCTTCACCTCTAGGACAGTGGTTCTCAACCTTTTTAATGCTCCGACCCCCCACCCGGTCGTAAGTCGAGGACTACTCAACCGGTCGTAAGTCGAGGACTACTCAACTGGTGCAGCACCGTTAGCAGAATGGGACTTTTGGTGGGCTCAGCAGGGCAGAGACAGCCTGGACAATTCCTATTGGCTTTGGAAAGCCAATAGAATTAGACTCTATTCAAGAGAGTCTATTCTATTGGCTTTCAAAAGCCAATCGAATAAAAGGGAGTAGCACAGCTAAGGAAAAGGGGGAAAAAATGGTGGACTGTATTGTTTGGCGACCCCTGTGAAATGGTCGTTCGTTCGTTCGACCCCAAGTGGGGTCCTGATCCACAGGTTGAGAACCACTGCTCTAGGAGAAGAACCGACCTTTTTTCAAAGCCTTCAAAGCTTTACCTCCTAGTATAATTAATGCAAGGTGTACTTGCTAGGATGAAGTTGGGTCTAAAGCGGGGGTCTTCCAACTTGGCTCTTTTATGACTTGTGGACTTCAGCTCCCAGAATTCCTCAGCTAGCGTGCCTGGCTGAGGAATTCTGGGAGTTGAAGTCCACAAGTCATAAAAGGGCCAAGTTTGAAGACCCTGGTCTAAAAAGAGTCATCCTAAATCTGCACTACTCTTTGTCAGTCGGCAGAGATTCACATCCCCAGGAAATGAGGCCAAAGGGGAATTGTGGGAGTTGACGGTCCAACACATTTGGTGGACCCAATATCAGAGAAGGCTGCCCTACAGTTGAAATAGTTGACTGAGTAACAGCAAGTATAGGTCTCTTCTCAAGAGTTATCTCAATGGGGCTGAGGGCCATCCATTTCTCTGAGGCCAATGGGACATGTTCAGGGGAGATTCTACATCCCGATGAAGGTGGGCAAACTGCAGTTCTCCAGATGTTAGTGAACAGCAATTGCAAATTCCTTTGGCCATCATAATGGCTGAGGCAGCTGGTAATGGTAATTCAGCAAGAACTAGAAAGCCATTATGTTCCCCACCTCCACCCTCAAGCTATTTTGAAACTGTGAGAACATCCTCAACATTCTTTTACTCCTCCTGAAAGACCTAAACTACACCTCCTCTAGTTCAGATCAACTGCTTCATCTTCTTTCTTTGAAGTGGCTTTACTGATTTCCACCATGAGAAGAATGTCCTTCAGAAGAAAATAGCATTCATGGGTAATGTTGGGATGGACCATGTTTGTAGACCATTTCAAGGGACTTGACTGATTTCCATGATGAGCAGAATGTCCTTCAGAAGAAAGCAGCATTCAAGGATCATGTTGAGATAGACCAAGTTTGTAGGCATGTGTCAACTGCTGGCTTTGGCTTTAAGCATTGCTCCTGCTGACTATCCAAATTTAGATTGCAAAATTACTGTAAAATCCTGATCTGTGTAAATAACTCAAGAGCCAGTTTCAAGAAGAAAGAAGAGGTGGGTAGAGAGAGATAGGATAAGACAGCACATGAGCAGAAGTGCAGACAAACAAAAACACATTGAGTCACCTCTTTTAACAGCTGCAAACAGGGCATTCAGTCTCGTGAACCAACATGAACAGGGTGAGTGGCAATGCAATAGTAATAACAGTGGTAATAAGCCCTATTATTACTACACTGAACGTTTTTAATGACCTTTCTCCAGGGGTAAGGGAGTGAGGTGTTTACACCTGGGCAGGAAAAACCAAAGATGCAAGTACAGATCAGGTGAAACCTGGCTCAAAAACAGTAACTGTGAGAGGGACCTTGGAATCCTAGTGGACAATCCCTTAAATATGAGCCAGTCCTGTGCTCCGGCAGCCAAAAGAGCTAATACAATCCTGGGTTCTTTAAACAGAGGCATAGAATCAAAATCAGCATGAAGTATTAGTACTGCTTTATAAAGCCTTAGTAAGGCCACACCTGGAGTACTGCATCCAGTTTTGCTCACATTAAAAAAAAAAAGATGTTGAGACTTTGGAAAAAGTGCAAAGAAGAGCACTTTTTAGAGACTAAAACATATGAAGAAAGGTTGCAGGAATTGGGTATGTCTAGTCTAGTGAAAAGGAGGACCAGGGGGGACATGATAGCAGTGTTGCAATATTTGAGGGGCTGCCCCAAAGAAGAGGGGGTCAATTTGTTTTCCAAAATGTAGAGAAAGCAAGACAAGAAACAAGGCGAGAAGCAACCTGGAATTAAGGAGAAACTTCCTAACAGTGAGGACAATTAACCAGTGGAATAGCTTGCCTCCAGATGTTGTGGGTGCTTCATCACTGGAGATTTTTAAGCAGAGACTGGACAGCCACTTGTCCAGAATGTTATAGGGTCTCCTGTCTGAGCAGAGGGTTGGACTAGAAGACCTCCAAGGTCCCTTCCAACTGTGTTATGCTGTTATGACTTTATGGGCATCAAACCAACACAAAAGATTGTTGTATGGAGGGAGAAGGGGGGGTAAACATTCCCAGGTTGGGTTATACTTGTCAGTGGAAAGCTGAGATGCAAGTAAAGTAGCACCCTATCGCCATATTTTTCCCAGCTGAAATTCATCCTTGTCATTCCATGCCTTAAGGGTGAGTCTGTATGAGCATTGAACTGGTAAACAAGCAGATGGATTCATACTTTATCATTCTAGCAATAGATCTTGAGAAGTCCTGCTTTGTTGTTTTAAAACAGAGGCTTCTCATTCATCCTCTCACGCTCCTTTTTTTAATCTCAAGCAAGCTGTCATGAAGAAGAGGGAGATAGATAGATAGGTAGGTAGATAGAGAGGGAGGGAGAGAGAGAGAGAGACAGACAGACAGACAGACAGAGGGAAGAAAGGAGAGAAAGTACTTTGTCTATCTTCTATGTACTTTCCCTCTCTATCTCCTTGCATTCTATTCTATTCTATTCCATTTTCTATTCCATTCTATTCCCATATTCCTATTCTATTCTATTCTATTCCCTATTCTATTCCATATTCTATTCTGTTCCATATTCTATTCCATTCCATTCCCATATTCCTATTCTATTCTATTCCATTCTACTCTCTACTCTACTCTACATTGGCCATACAGCATAAGGCTGGATGGAATTGGGAATTCCACTTGTTTTAGGCCACGAATTTATAAACTTCTGCTGGCAAGCCGTTCCACTGGTTAATTGTGCTGACTGTTAGGAAGTTTCTCCTTAGTTCCAGGTTGCTTCTCGCCTTGATTTCCATCCATTGTTGCTTGCTTGTCTTGCCCTCCGGTGCTTTGGGAAAACAAGTTGGCCTCCCCCTCTTCTTTGTGGCAGCCCCTCAAATACTGGAATAGTGCTATCATGTCCCCCCCCCAGTCCTTTTCTCTTCCCCAATCCTGCAACAGCTCTTCAAATGTTTTTCTGTCTTAATTATCTTCTCTCCATTTCTCTCTTCCCTCCTTCTTTTCATGCTTCCTTCCCCCCCCCCTCCACGTCCCGCCAGCTCCTTACCCTTCTTTAAATATGCAGACCAGGCTTCTCTGTTAAGTCTAATACACACACACACACACACACCCCAGCCGGCCGGGCTAAGGCCAGCTAGGGAGGAGTTGTAAGCGCTGGCCAATATTTAACTTATATGGCTGAGCCGGCGGCTTTCTCCCCCGCGCCCTCTTTTCCTTCGCGCTCGCTTGTTTGCTCGCGAATTAATCATCCAGCGCGCAGTTGGCGCCAGGGCAGATTTATCCTAAGCAGGAGGGGGGGGGGACGTGAAAAGGACCTGGGGAGGAGGGGGCGCCAAGCCGCTTTCGCACCTTCCAGCTTTTGATCCGCGATTAGCGCAGCCTCCCCTTCAGAAGGCCGGTCTCCAGGGGGCTTAGCTGGCGGAGACATTCCGCCAGGCGGAAGTTTGCGCACCGCGAGCCAAGCTAGCTGCTCCGAGGCCTAATCCGGGAACCAGCCCGGGCCGTGGAGAGCGGGAGGAGGGGAGCCGGCTGGGGGGCTGGAGTAACCCCCCACCCCCCGCGTCTCCGTTGGGAAGAGTCAAGGACCCTTCTTCAAGCGAGTGCTCTCCAGCAGCGCCTGGCTCCGGCCATCCCCATAGCCACCCTCGCTCACCTCGATCTCTCTCCCCCCCCCCAGCCTTTGGTGGGCTGTAAATCCCACCCCAAAAATCCCAAGTCGTCTTGCCGGCTCCGTTTTGGGTGGGAGTGGGCGCGAGCCTTCTCTCTCCGCCCTTCCATCAAACAAAGTCGCACGGCCCAGCCGTGCAGGGAGTCTTGCCTTACCCACTCACCCCCCACGCGCGTTTTGAGTGATTTCCTTTGGACTTTCTCCAGGCTTCCCCGGGCTCCCTTTAGATCCGCCCAGGGTGAGACTTCCACCAGGCCCTTTGAAAACAAGACCTTCTTCAAAGGTGACTTTCCCCGAACCGCCGTCCTCCTCACCCTTTCTTCTCGCCTGAATTCCCTCCAGCTTTTCAGAAAGAGTGGCGGTTGGGAAAACGACGCCCGGCGCGTCCGCGGTCCCCTTGCACCGTTGGAGCCTCCTGGGGTCCCCTTAATCTAGATCAGTAACCCAGGAAGGATGCTTGGCTTCTGCTGAGGAAGCGAGCTGGGTGGGAGCTGCGGGGGACAGGGACGGGGAGAGGGGAGGTGGAATCCACCCGCGTGGCGGTTGGAAACCCAGGGAAGGTTTATTGATCGCTCGCAAAAGGGGTTCGCCGATTTGTTGGGCTGAGGGAGGAGGGAAAACTAAGCGAACTTTGGGGTATGGGTGTCGGAGCTAAGGCCCGGAAAGGAAGGAAGGGAGGGAGGGAGGGAGGGAGGGAGGAAGGAAATGAGAAAGTGGAAAAAGAGAAGGAAGAAAAAGGGGAAAGAACACGAGAAAGAGAAAAAAGGAGAGACAGAAGAAAAGATAAGAGAATGGGGGAAGGGAAGGAGAAAAAAGAAAGAGGAATATGAGAAGGGAAAAGGGAAAGAAGGAAGGGCATGAAAAAAGGGAAAAAATAGGAAGAAAGAGAGGGAGAGAGGAAAGGCATGAAAAAGGGGGGGGAGAGGAGGCAGGAAGGCCTCTTAGATGCCTGCAGTTGATTCAAAGGTCCGTCCTCAGGAGCTGAACGGCCTTTCTGCTTTCAACACACAGCTCTCAAAATCTATACGCGAGTCACCCATCTCCCCTTCCACACAACACCACAGCCCTCTCGCTTGAAAAAAACGGAATCCACCCAAAGTCCACCAGGGTAGCACCTGCTTAGTTCTTAACCAGGCCATTTCTCCGGGGAAGGAGTTCCCAAAACATCCTCCCCCCCCCAAAAAAAAAAATCCCTAAACAAATCCTTTTCCACCGCAGCCTGGAAAATCTCCTGAACTTCGCAATCCTTAGAAACTCAGCTCCCTTCCGGGTCAACTTTACAAAAGCTTTTAGGGTTGGGAAAGATTTTTTTTTTTTCCCCAGGGCCCGACATAAATTAGCCATCGACCCTCAGCCCCGGTTTCAAGGGTGTAAAATCAACCGGTTGAATTAGAACCCCAATACTCGTATCAGAGATTTGAGGAATACCCTACTACACGCTTCCTTCCCTTCGTGGCCCAGTGACTTCGAGGGAGACAAAGATCCAGATTGACACCGGGGTGGGATTCAGCGGAAAAAAGGACTGTATGGGGGAGAGAGGGAGAAAGAGAGAGAGAGAGAGACTGGGGTTCAAAATATATTCTCGGCATCCCGGGTTTTGTAGTTTTCTGGATGTGGACACCGGATTTGTAACGCCTATGGTAACATCTAGTCTAGCCTTAATATTGTGTGTATGTGTGAGAGAGAGAGAGAGGGAGGGAGAGGGAGAGGGAGAGAGAGAGAGAGAG
Organism: Crotalus tigris; assembly: GCF_016545835.1. Taxonomy (NCBI): domain Eukaryota; kingdom Metazoa; phylum Chordata; class Lepidosauria; order Squamata; family Viperidae; genus Crotalus; species Crotalus tigris. The sequence goes on from NW_024100632.1 coordinate 1,173,061, forward strand.
AGAGAGAGAGAGAGAGAGAGAGAGAGAGATGCTGGGGTTCAAATTATATTTTCGGTGTAGTTTTCTGGATAGTTGGGACACCGACTCTGTAACGCTTTGGTAAGATCTAGTCTGGCCTTAATTGTGTATGAGTGTGTGTGTGTGAGTGAATGAGTGAGAGAGAGAGACGGCCGGGGGGGGGAGTTTCAAAATGTATTCTGGGTACCCGAATCTTGTAGTTTTCTGGATTGTTGGGTCTGTAACGCCAAGTCTTTGCTAACCTCTAGTCTAGCCTTAGTATTGTGTGTGTGTGTTTGTCTGCCCCCTCGGCTTCTTTCAAGGCGACCGGGAGGGAAGAGGGGTTTTTTGGTGGGGGGGGGATGCAAATGATCCTCGAGGCTGTTTCCCTGCACGGCTTTCAGCCCCCTGGCGCCGAAGAGCTTTTAGCCCTCGCTTCGAAAAATGCAACGTTGGGAAGGCTAATCGCGTTAGATGTTCCGCTTCTATCTTGACCACATTTGCGCCGCCGCCGCCAAAGCCGGCCTCTCGCTTCTCCCTCTAACTATACAAACGGGCCGAGTGTCTCCAAACACACAATCCCTTTTATCTCTTTCAAGAGTGGCGCAGGGCGGGGGTGGGAAGGAGACAGGGAGAGGGAGAGAGAGATAACGCCGCCCGGCTCGCCAGCCTTTCGTTTGCCCTTAAGTCAAGCCTCGTCGCCAATTCTCAAGAATAATGTACGGCTTGGTTGGCCTTGTAAATGGGGCCGATGGGAGCGCATCCCCGCGTGAAAAGCTTCCTACCGCAGTCGCCCTCTTCCTTACAACCCACAACCTCACAACGGCACTTCTCCGGACGCGTTTGCGTCTCGGAGCGTCTGGTTTCCCCGCGGGCGCTATTTGGAGAACTTCCCAAAAGGCAGCGAGGTCAATCTGGCCCTTTCTTGCGCCTAGCAAGAAATTAGAAGATCTGCGCCTATTTTAGGAGGCCGGCCTCTAATTGTGAAAGGGGTTCTGCCATCCCTTTCTCCGATCTCTGTCTACACACACACACACGCACGCGCACACACACACACACACACACACACACACACACACACACACACACACACACCGTCTCCCCTCACCTCCAAACGCACCAACCGTCTTTTCCGTACCTCTGTAAAAGATCAAACCAGGGCTGGGTTCAAGGCAGCATCTTGATGTGGCTGAATTAACGCTTTTGCCTGTGTGTGTTGTGGGCAACTGTCTGTGGAACCTTCCCACTAACCCAGTGGGCACGATTCCCAGGCTTCAGATGTAGACCAACATTTCTCCCCCCCCCTCCACCCCTAACCAAGATTACGAAACAAACTTGGCCTGCCCTTTGAAGCCGGCAAGCCTTTTAGGGGTCTGGTTAGGCGCGGAGAGCGAAGAGTCTGTGTGTGTGTGTCTCTCTCTCTCATTTAAACCTATGTCTCCATACATTTGTGTTTCCTTGTTTGCTTCTCTGAGTAGTGTGTCTTTGTGTGCGGGCGTAGCTCCCTTATTCTAAAGAAGTGCACCGCCATCATCCCCCGCCCCCTCCAAAAAAGGTGCCGCTGGAGCGCAGGATCCCAACGTGTCCAGCTGACGCGAGGCGCAGCCCCCCAGAAAAGGTTTGCGCGGCGCATCTTCTTTGCTGGCGGGGTCCCGCAGACAACGCGACAAAGGAGGCGAGGCCCGTTCACGGTTTCCCGCATCAGCTTCGGTTCTCCCAGAGACCTTCCCACCCGCGGGAAACCAGGGCACTCCGGAGAACAGAAGCTACGTCTTCGTGCTTTCCGTGGATTCCTCGGCCCCTCTCCCCACACACCCAGATCCCCAAAAGCTAGGGTCAGCCATGCAGCCCCGCGCCCACAACAGAGGGGATTTGGAAGAGAGCTGTAACCCGCTCTGCGCCGGCACGCTGCATACCAAGCAAAAGGGGGGGGGGCGGAGAGACAGAAAGCCACAGGCGCGCGCGCACGCGCGCAAACCCGCCTCCCGCTTGCTTCCTTCCTTCCCCAGACAGGCCGTCCTTCTTCCTCCTCCTCCTTCTCCTCCGTAAATGACTACAAGCCAGCGGCCCTTCAGAGAGGGCAATTCACACTCGGATCTCCAAAATCCTCCCTAACCAGCGGTGGAAAAGCAGGGAGGGCGGCCGGGGTTGGGAGACTGGCGTTTCAAGAGCGTTAAAACGCGGGCAGAGCAAAGGAAGGAGGCGCCAGGCCTGGAGGCGGGGGAGAGGGAGAAGCGAACTTGGTAGAGAAAAGCAAAAATCATTCAGACGCGTTTCACCAGGCAGGGATCCCGCGTTGTAAGGGGTCCAACGGCGGGGGAGGACCGGGGGGGGGGCTAGGTAGGCGCTAGGAGGGCTGAAACCAGACTGGCGTGAGCGCAAGGGAAGTGGGGGTCGGGGAGAGGTGAGCCGAAAACCAGGCAGAAGCCCGACTGATTCCCCCCCCCCCTTCCTAAAAACGCGCCAGGACCCTTTGGGCTTGTCGGAAGAGCTCGCCAACTGCGGAACCCCGAATCCGTGGCTATTACGGAACCTCTTAACGCGCGCAGGCAACAAACGCGGTGCGCTAATTGTAAACATTGCATTGGTTTTAACGCGTTTAAGCACCCACGCCACCCCCCCCCTCCCACGCGCAATTTCTCTTCTCCACTCTTCTCTCCAGAACGCCCCCCGGGCCATCTGTACTACAACTCCCATCCTCCCCCTTCTCCAGAACGCCTACTTCTCCTCTCCCCGGAACAACAACCCGTCCTAATTCCTGCTGCTTCGGATCACAACGCCCATCACCCCTGAAGGGCTGCGCCGGGCTGGCTGGAAGGGATGGGTGTCGTAGTCCGGGAGGGCAGGGCGCCAGGAAGGCGGAAGGCCCCTCATTGGCTTCCAAGAGCGAATGCAACTCGCAGGAATATGGAAGCCCTTATCCCATCCCTACCCCCCCAAAAAATACTCACAAGGAAGGGTTCAAGAGAGGAACGCGCGCGGGGTGCAGGCGTTCCTGCGGCGGCGTTCTCACTGAATCGGGGGGGGGGGAAGAGAGCGGCGCGTGTGTTTGTGCAACTGGGGGTGGGGTGGGGGAAAGAGAGACGGAACAGGGCTGCTTGAAACCCAACACAGACGCTCCGACGATAGACCGCCCTCGTCGGAGGCGAGAGCGACGTAGGCACAGACGCGCGTGGAAGCCGAGCCGAAGGGAAGCGCTGCCCACGGGGTAATTCTGGGCAGGCACGCGCGTGTGCTGGGGAAGCCAGGAGCAGCTGGCCCCGCCCCCGCGCGCCCTTTCACCTTTTACAAACCTCGCCGAAACACACGTGCCTTCACTCTCCCCTCCTCCTCCTCCTCCCACCAGCCAAAGAAAGAGGCGCGGAGAAGGCTCGCCTGGGGAGTCCCGAGCTGAAATCTGGGCCAGGGGAAGGGCGAAGAAAGAGAAAGGGAGGGGCGTCGCTTCAACCCCCCCCCCCTTCCTCCTCCTCCTCCCTCCCCCTCCCCCTTCGTTTCCTGGCTCCTTGGAGCTGGCTGAGTTGCTAGCCATGCCGTCTCTGCAAAGCCCCCTAGAGGCGTCCCTCCCTCCCTTCCTGGTTCCGCCACCCAAAAAACACACTCTTGCCTGTCTGCCTCCTCCTTTCCCCCCCCCCCCTCCGGTCCTGGTGACAGATCCGCCCGGCCCCGACCAGCGGGGATGCTTTGGCACTGCAGCTTCGCCGTTTCCGACACCTTTCTTTTTATAACTCGGGCCCCGTCCCCCTCCACACGACCCGTCGGAACCACGCCTCTGGAGCCAGACAATTGGTCCGAAAGCGTCAAAGGGCCAATCAAGGCGCCCGCCGAAGCTCGGCAGCCCCGCGAAGGCCACCATACAACCCCGGCGCAGCCAAGCGGCCGGCCTTAGAGGGAGAGAGAGGCTCACACCCGCGCGCACGCTCAGCCACACACCGGCGCACACTCACTCACTCACTCACTCACCCACTCACACATACACGCAAGCCCTCACTCACCACCGGCAGAGCGCGCGCGCACGCACTCTCCCTCCCTCCCTCCCACCCCGCATCCATCTAGACTCGCGAGCGCGCGCGCGCGCGCACACACACACATCCCTTCCTCGCCTCCCTCCCGGCGCGGGACTTGGGGAGGCCAACGGCGGGCGCTTCCTCTGCCTGGCTGGCTGGCTGGCTGCTTTGCAGAAGCCGAGGAAAGGAAAGAGGCGGGGGAGGGAAGCGCCCGACTTAGCAAAACCCGTTCCGGCTTCCTCGATTGCGCAGCTTGCAGAGCCGTCAAATTGACTTAGCAGGCTTGCCCTGCCTCCCGAGCTCTTTCCTCGCCGGGGAACCTCGGGGAGAGGGGGAGAGGTGGCTCTGTCTCACACGCACACGCGCGTACGCACACACACGCGCGCGCGTTACCAGGGGAGGCCAAGGCTAGGAGGCGACGCGGAGGTGGTGGGGTGGGGTGGCCAGAAGAAGAGGTGAGCCAGCCGGCTTGGAAGGAGAAGGAAGAACGCCGGAGACGAGGAGAAGCGAAGGCGGCGAGAGAGCGCTGCGCGAGGCTGGAGGAGGAGGAGGAGGAGGAGGAGGAGAAGGAGGCGCCTTGCCTTACTTTGGGCTGGCACCTTTGGAGGGTCCCGGAGTTTTTCCTCCTCGCCGCCTCTTCTGCTTCCTCCGCCTCGCTCGGGCAGCCGAGGAGAAGCTCCGCCGACGGATGCCGCCGCTGTTGCTGCTGCTCCAGGGTCTCCGCGCCGGCAGCTGGAAAAATAATGGCAAGGAATTGAAGAAGAACTAACAAGCAGGAGAAGGAGAGCCCAGCCCGGCGAGAGGAAGGAAGGAAGGGGAGGAGAGGAGAAGAGGAGGGGGGGGAGAAACCAGCAGCCCCAGACCTCGCGCGACCTCTGCGGCAGCAGGGACTGGCCCCGGGAAGCTTCTCCGGCCGGTCCACCCCATCCCTTCGCCTCCTTCCTGCTCTCCCCTCTGTTCGTGGACTCTGCCACCGTCGCCCGGCTAAACTTTCCCTCTGCTCCCCTTTCGCCGAAAGAGCGGCGGCGTCGGCGGCGCAAGCGAGCGGCTCCGATCCTTTGCCCTCTCTCCGAAGGAGACAATCTAGACCCTTTTCTCTTTAGCCAAGCCAGATAGACAGACCGACCCAGGGCAGGAAGACGGAGACAGCCGGGCAGAGGCGCAGGAAGGCTCCTTCTTCCAAGACTAGCAAGACGCAGCTGGCGACGAAGCGCCGGGGCGCGCTTTCCCCTTCTTCGCAGGGGCCATGGCCTCTAGCCTGGCGCCCTCTGCCTGGATTCCTCGCTGACTCGCTTATGCTCGCTTCTCACGACCGGCCAGCCCTGTCCTCTCCTCTTTGGCCCTCGGTCGTCTGGCGCTTCCTCCGGGCCGGCCCCCTCTGCCCAGCGGAGGAGGGAGTCGGGGCAGGCTCCGAGCGGCTGTTGCGAAGCCCCCTCGCAGGCGAGAGAGAGGAAGAAGAAGAAGAAGACGAGGAGGAAAAAGACGCGGCGGCGGCGGCGGGCTGTGTTGCATGAGTTTCCCCATGAGAGAACCCGTGGTTCCTGGGACCAGCATGGCTTATCACCCCTTTCTATCTCACCGGGCGCCGGACTTCCCCATGAGCGCCGTCTTGGGACACCAGCCTCACTTCTTCCCGGCTTTGGCCTTGCCCCCCAACGGGGCTGCTGCGCTTTCTCTGCCCGGAGCTTTAGCCAAGCCGATCATGGATCAACTGGTCGGGGCGGCGGATTCCGGCCTCCCTTTTCCCACCTTGGGACACCAAGCCGCGGCTCACTTGCGGCCTTTGAAAACGCTGGAGCCGGAAGAAGAGGTGGAGGACGACCCCAAAGTCCACCTGGAAGCCAAGGAGCTTTGGGAGCAGTTTCACAAGCGGGGGACCGAGATGGTGATCACCAAATCGGGAAGGTAAGCGGGCGGCGGGGTTGCCAAGCCAGCCTTCTCTAAGTGCTGGTTTTTCTAAAGGGAACTCCCGACTGTTTTGTGTGTCGGGGGGGGGGGGAAACGGTGGGGGAAAAAAGGGCCTCGCCGCTTTCCGAAGGACACAGTGAGCCCTGCCCTCGTCCGAAGCCTAAATGCACGCCAAAACGACCCCCAAAACCTCAGCCAGGTACCCCGCAATCTTGCCCACCTTCAGCCGTCTTGGTGGAACGAGAGAAAGCTGGCTGCATTCGGGATCTTTTCTTTCCTTTTAAACTTTACAACCGGATCCCTTTAGAAGAACCCCCGTCGGGTTCGGCTGCCACCAACAAGAGCTGGAGTTTGCTTGTTTCCTTCCTAGAAAAAACTGGAGAGAGAAAAAGCAAGGATGAACTCATGAACTCAGACCGAAAAAAAATTGCCTACAGCCCTTTTCCGGTCATAAAATATTTTTTGAGTTCCCCGGGAACTTGGCTTCCAAATTCAACTCCTCTATTTTCCAAAAAAAGAAAGAAAAGGGTCAGGAAAGGGGGGGCAGAGGGGGACAAAAAAATAGAGATTGTTTTTCAATAAGGTTAGCTAGGATCTGGATGACTGTTCCTTTTTTTAATCTGAGTTTTTTTTTTTTTTTTAAATCAGCCAGAATAGGCTCCAGCTCATTTAGGCCTCACTGTTCAATTCTCGCACATTTGGGGGGAAAAAAATATGGGAAGAACAGATTCAAATGTTGGAGAGAAGGATCCCTGTTTTTCTCACCGTAATCCTTGGCCCGTCCTCTTTTAAAACTTTCTGAACTGCCATTGCTTTTACATGAAGGGGGGGGTCCTTTCTGTTTAATGTGTGCCTTAAGAATTAGGAAAAAAACAGCCACCTTGAATTATCTCCTTCTAATGGTGCGAAGGACTGAAATATAATAATAGTTGGGGATGTTCTGTGGGTTATTGGGATTTATTAAGACCCGTTCAAAATGGTCTGAAATCAAACAATAATTAGTGAAAAGAAAAAGGCTCCAAAAACAGTGCAAAGGGATTTGCAGTAAATTGTGTGTGTGTGTGTGTGTGTGTCTGTTTTGGAGGATATGTTGTTTCTCAAAAGCAACTCAACAAGATTTCATGTAGAGATTTCTAAAAAGGGGTTTGGGGCCTATGTTAACTCTAACCAGCAAAAAAATGCACTTTTTTGGGCGGGGGCGGGCATTGCAGTTTGGAAATTACCAAAACCGAGGCCAAGTTGTGAGATCAATTAATTCTCCACCTGGTTGTTGTTGATATAGTATCATATTACAAATTGATAATATTGATATAATAAATAATAATATCCAATTTTTTTTTCCTCTCTCGAAAAGCAGTCAAACTCTCGAATGCTCAGCCTTTAAGGAACAGGGTTCCCAGTGAAACGCGTGTGTACTTGCACACTTTAACTGCTGAATTTTCAAATGATTCTAGGAGGGAGGGAGGGAAGGAAGGAAGGAAGGAAGGGAAAGAAAGAAAGAAAGAAAGAAAGAAAGAAAGAAAGAAAGAAAGAAAGAAAGAAAGAAAGAAAGAAAGAAAGAAAGAAAGAAAGAAAGAAAGAAGCGAAACAGAATAAAATAATGTATATAACATAATATTCACCTTGTTTGTCTCTAGGAGAATGTTCCCACCTTTTAAAGTGAGGTGCACGGGTCTGGATAAAAAGGCGAAATACATTTTATTGATGGACATTGTAGCAGCAGATGACTGTAGATATAAATTCCATAATTCGCGGTGGATGGTGGCTGGCAAAGCTGATCCCGAAATGCCAAAACGAATGTACATCCATCCAGATAGCCCCGCAACAGGCGAGCAGTGGATGTCGAAAGTGGTCACGTTCCACAAACTGAAACTGACTAATAACATATCGGACAAACACGGATTTGTAAGTGCATTTCATTCGCTTTGTGACTTTTCCGTGAACTCCTTATCCTGCCCCTTTGACATAACACCAGTTTTTGTGCAGATTGTTATTATTTTGATTGATCATTGCACAGACTGGATTTGGAATTTTCGTCTACTTATTGAGTCCTGACCAATGATAGGGAGATTATTATTATTATTACTATTATTATTATTATTATTATTATTTCTTCTTCATATGTTTTAGCCTCCAGCCCCCTAATCATCTTTCTTGCTCTTCTCTGCACTCTTTCCAGAATCTCAATGTCTTTTTTGTATTGCAGTGTGGTAAAGTAGGTGTGCTAAAGTCCTCCCCCCCCCCAGTAGGTGTGCTAAAGCTCACCCAAGCTTAAATGTATTTTACCCACCTTTATTTTTGGCTAAAAATATATTATTATTATTATTATTATTATTATTATTATTATTATTATTATTATTATTATTATTATTCAATTTGACTCACAATCTGGAACTGGTAAAAACTGAACAGTTCAAGTTCTAAGACCTAAAACAGTTGTTAAGGGAGTGTCTGAGTATATACACGCAGTTCCCAGCAGGGTAGTCTTTTTGCAAAGTCAAATATTCAGGTCTAATAAGTTCAAAATTTCCATTTATCTAGGCAGCCTTCTGGATATTGCTCCAAGGGCTCTTTACTATTGGTAGAACCTTTGGTTTCTTCCTCCACAGTTGCTCAACTTCAATTTGCAGATCGTGGGGTATTTCAGGGTATTTCGTTATTTTTCCCAGCTGTTTCTCTTGGTACCCCTTGGTATTGCAATATCAATAAACCAGATATTTTCTCTTTTGCCACAATAGTGATGTCAGGCATGTTATGGGCCAGATGCTTGTTTGTTGGGATCTGAAAGTCTCACAGGATCTTGACCTGTTCATTTTTGAGAACTTTGTCAATTTGGTGTTCCCAGTAACTTTTGTCAAAGTATTATTATTATTATTATTATTATTATTATTATTATTATTATTATTATTATTATTATTTTGCAAAATGGGGAGACTGGAAATTCAGACTTACTAGAGAAAAGGGGCAAACCTTTACTACTTTATTAGAAACGGTTGAAAATCTTTCTCACGCTTGAAATAGATTGTCAGTTGGTACATTCTAGATTTTTTTTTTTTTTTTTTGGTAATAAACTCCAGGTTTTAAAAAGAAGTTGGGGAGGGGGGGGTCAACCCTATGTTTTGGCCTTAGGATGACCGGTTAGTAATATTGTGTTTGGTTTTCTTAGGAAAGAAAGTTTGGTGCGGGAATGGGAGAGAAGAATAAGATTATGAGATAGGATAATGCCAGTGAGAATCAAATTGGCTGAATAAAAATCAAGATAATGCCAGTGAGAATCAAATCGGCTGAATAAAAATCAAATCACGGCGCAAATCTCAAGAGTGAAGCTATCCTAAAAAGGAAAGGAAAAAACTGAAAGGAAAGGAAAGGGGAAAAGAAAAAGGAAAAAAAGGAAATAGGAAAAGGGAAAGGAAATAGAGAAAGGAAAGGAAAGGAAAAAAACCTGAAAACCTATTGAAAATGATATAGAAAGAATGTATTTCACAGTTAGATTTTCTTTTTCAAAGGCAGCACTCAACTCCTATCACCCTTCCTCCAAATGCAATAGTTTCAATATCAAAATGAGGGAGCATGCAATGTTTTCCCTTTAAAATCAATTAACAAATCAGGGTTAGTGAATATCTATCTAATCAGCTATCCATCAGCTATCCTATCTCTCCTTCCTATCTATCTATCTATCTATCTATCTATCTATCTATCTATCTATCTATCACATTACATATATTCATGCATGGAGACATCCCTATTTCCACTCTGGCTCTCCATGGTTAGGAAGCTTCCCCTTGTTTTAGGCAAAATTTTATTTTAGGCCACTTGGATCTGGATTTGTACAAATTGTGGTTGGGGAGGGAGGGAGGACGAGGGCAAGTTGACTGGAAGTAGAATTCTTCATAAAAGCATCAAATATGCTCCAGCAGAGTTGAAGGCAGGCAATCTACACAGGACGGGTGTTAGATTAGAAAAAGCTGGATGTCCCTTTTGAAATATCATGCAATTGCAAAGCATGAGCAATTGCAAGTCCTCCGGGTTTTAAGTCTTGTTCTCCAAACTTTTTTTCCTTTCTTTCTCTCTCTTTTTTTCTCCTCCCTTAGACCATCTTAAACTCTATGCACAAGTACCAGCCTCGGTTCCACATTGTCCGAGCCAACGATATCCTGAAGCTCCCCTACAGCACATTTCGCACTTATGTCTTTCCGGAAACGGAATTCATTGCTGTAACAGCCTATCAGAACGACAAGGTAGGAGGATTAAGGTTGAAAAGGGAGGGGTGTTTGGGGGGGGGATGTCGCCCCTTGGCATGAACCTCAGATAAGGCTTTGATTCAGCAGGAAGAATTGGGAGATCTTTCCAATTCAGGTTTCAGAATCTGGGCTTGGGTTCCTCTCCCCCCCTCCATTTCCCCCCACCGCTTCAAAGAAACTATAAATTAAATATCCTGCTGGAAGCTGGGGCCCTTTGGTCAAGCTTATTAAGAGGAGTGGGTGTTATTATGGGGAGGGGTGTTAATTGAATTTGCTGTCCTGTGCCTACCTTGGACTGGGGACAGCCTAAGTGGAGGCCTGGACTCTTTCCTTGACGGGACGTGGGCTGTGGACCCAAAAGAAAGTTTTCGGTTTCCATTAATCTTTCCGTTCTTCTCTTTGAATTTCTTTTCCTTAGTGACTTGGTTATGTGTATATATGGGGGGGGGGTAATTTTCCTGGGGGCCAGCAGGGCAGTAAAGGAGTAAGGGAAGACGCTGACTTCACCAAGTCCCTTTGACAATATTTAGGGACAATCTTTGGAAAGATGGGATATGGGCTAATGGGTGGGTGGGTGACTTGGCTAGTCTTCCCACCTTGGTCTACGATTGCTTGTCAAGCTCCTTTGCAGAAGAGCAGGACTGAACAGGACTTCACCTGTCTAAAGGTCCACAGCTGTATCTTTCCCCTCTCCAGGAGACAATTCTCCTGCTCGTTGGCAAAGCCAAAAGTCTGAAAGATCTATGAATTGAAGCAGATGCTGAGAAGTCCATCCTGGTCAACTTGTCACTCTTCAAGACAGGACAGGAGCTTCTTGAAAGCAGAGTAGAAACGCAAGCTCCATCACAACCTAAAACCCGGGCTCCAACTTGCTTTGCTCCATGGCAAAGAAATTTGGGGCCCAGAAGCTTTAGGAGGGCCACCAGGGGAGAAAGGGGTTTGCAAGAGTCCTGGGTGTTCTTTGTACACACAAAGAAAAAAAAAGATGGCTGAATTTCCCATAAGAGTTGAGCCAGATCTAAACTCCATTACGCCCCATTGGGCTTGCATCAAATGGAGCCCTTCTAGGATTGTGACCTAAACTGGAAAGTGATGGGTTATAGCGAGAAAGTTTGTTTTTTTGCTCTGAAGTGACACTCAGTGGTGATCTTTCCTTCTTCTTCTTCTTCTTCTCCTTCTCTTTCTCCTTCCCCCTTCTCCTTTTTTCCTTCTCTTTCTCCTTTTCCTTCTCCTTCTCTTTCTCCTTCCTCTTCTCTCTTCCCCTTCTCCTCCTCCTTCATTATGAAAAATATTTTCTCCTCCTCTTCCTGTCCATTCTCCTTTTCCATCTCCTCCTTCTCATTTTCTCCTCCTCCTCCTCCTCCCTATTCTTATCATCCTATCAGCCAGGCGTCCTCCTCACCATTCTCCCCACCCTCCTTCTGATTTCAGCAAACCATGAGTTGCTTCACTTCACCAAACTTATTCATCAAATTTTCCCTGGCTCGACCCATTCCCAGCCAGCTCTGAAACGAAATCTTCCTATCGAAGCAAGGAGTAGAAGGTTGGGAAAGCTGGAGAAGGACCTGCAATGCTTGCACAGAAGACGGAAGGGCCCATAAGATCGTTTTGCCTAGCAGATATTCTTAAGCACAGAGAGAGAGAGACACGCACACCAGTTAAAAAAATCTAGATTCAAACCCCCTTACGTAGAAATATTTTACTTTAGCCAGGAGAGGAAGCCAGTCTTTTGCAAGTGAATTAAGGCAGGTAAAGTCTGGAGAGTGAAACCTGACTAATGGGCTGTGTGTTCCACTCATTCCAAGGGAAGACTAACAGTGCACTTGTCTGTGTTTGTGTGTCAGTGTGCGCGTGCACACATACACATTCAAGGAGTGGGGGGGGAGTTAGCAAAGCCCAAGCAGTTGCTAATTAGCAAAGACTGAGCAACAGAATAAGGAAATGACCACAGGAACTTCATCCCCCTTGGGGACCCCCTAATCCTCGCCCTGAATAGTCCACAAATTTGCAGCAGGAACTATCAAGCAATTAAAAAAAATAATAATAATGCCAGTCTGCTTGTGAGATCTTGCAGTCTCTCCTTTCTCTTTCTGCAGACAACTGGACGGAAATTTTTTTTTTCTTTAATTGGGATCCTGATTTTTTTTAAAGGAGAGGCGGGCAATGTTTGGTTTAAATAAATCAGGTTTCCCCCCCCTCCCCAGTCCTCTATGGATTCCCCCTCCCTCTTTCCTGTTACCCTTTGCGTGGCAGAGCTCAGAAACATACTGTACTCTTAAAACTCACCTCATGTCAGCACCCAAGGTTTAAGTCCTGGTCTCTCTTGCTAAGGCATTAAATTACTGCTGTTGTTCCAAACATCATTGTATTTGCAGTGTTCCCTTCTAGACTCTTACTACTGTTTTACAGCAGGGCAGAAGTAAAACGGCTCACCAGCAATCACAGGGACCATTAGCAGAGCAAATCCTTTGAATGTAAACTCCTTTGAACATAACTGGACAATAAAGAGATAAGAGGGGGGGAGAAACAAGAAAGGGAAAATTAACTAGGAATCTTTCAGGTGTAAATTTTAGTTCTGGCTTTGCTGTACAGTAAGTGTAACCGCTTGGTCTTTAGTAAAAAATATACCTTTCACATAAATGGAGTGGAGGGTCTTTTCTTTCCTAAGAACCCAAGTCAGGGACCGGTGTGACAGTTCCTTTCTTTGCCCTTCTTTTAACAGATCACCCAGTTAAAAATCGACAACAATCCTTTCGCCAAAGGCTTCCGAGACACAGGGAATGGAAGGCGAGAAAAAAGGTAAGAATATGTTTCAATTTTCATTTATTTATTTTGGGGGGGGAGAATCCTTGGGGGGGGAAACCTGCCCCCCAATAAAATAAAAACAGAAATCTTCCTTCTTTTTGGTTCCTACCTCAAAATAATCCATGTGAACATGGGGGCCGCAAACAGGATTGTAAAGTTTAAAAGAAGAAAAAAAAAAGCTTTTAAGTTTGCCAATGCGCAAACTTTGTGGTGCTACTCAAAGGAGAAACTCTTTGCCAAGGGTAAAAGTATAGTTGACTACCCATGGTCCCTGTTGGTGACATGACAAAGACAGCAGCAGAAAAAGGGTGGAGAATCGGCCACAATAGATAGCCTAACTTATTTTCAACAGATTTTGATGGCAGCTTCTATCCATTATTAGTAGGAATATATATTCCTAGGAAAATATTCTAATCTTTGTTTGTTTGCTTGATTGCTTCTAAAGCAAGAGTTACATCTTTTGTGTTTTTTAGTGGAAGAGCCCTTAAGGCTGGCCTTTCTAAGGTCTTCCCTGCTCCCTCCTTTTCAAATGTTACTTATTTATTTATTTTAATCCTACACTTTCGTTGCAATCTGCCTTACAGATTGGGTCCCAAGAAGGGGTAGGGATGGTTGAAATATTGACAAGGAGGTTGTGAATAAGAGGAGAAAGAAGACACAAGTTTTTTTGCTGACCATAAGAGAACCAACATCTAAATTCAAGGTGTTAAAGAAGAGTTATTTTTCTGGAAGTGATTAAGAGAGCAGATATTGGAGAATCTCCTGGATATTTGAAACAGTCAAATATTTAGGAATTTTGCTCCTTCCCTGCCTCTTTTAAAATTTGCATCACCCTCCACTGAAACAAATACATTTGGATCATCAATTGCTTCATTTCCATATGTTTTGATTGATTAAATCCACCATCCTGGGTGGATTTGACACTATTTGAAACCTTACAGGCGATGTTTACACAAAATGGCTAATCAGACGCTGCAAATTCCTGATGCTTTCCCCAATGCTTAAATTGTGGATTCGTTGTACTTGGCTAGTTTTAAGTTCAACAACAATCAGCTTTTTAAATACATGGACACATCAAACTGGCCAACCACATTTGAGTCTGGGACACTGTCCAAACTCAGTCTGCATAGTCAGTTTACAAGGCTTAGGATGTTTTGCAAATTCTTCTTTTCTTTTTAGAAAAGCTAATGAGATAAAGAATGGTTCAGTTCAGCATGGATGAAGGTCTCATGCAAGCAAAGTCATACCGAGTGCTGAAAAGATTTGGCCCGATGCTCTTCAACAATTTAAGACAAAAATAGGTGTCTGGATAATTTAGTCTCCAATTTCCATCAGCTGAAACCAGGATAACCCCAAATATTTTACAAGTCTGATTGTCCAACCTTGCTTTGAGAGTCTAATCCTACTGTCATGGTGTCACCCCTGAGAAAAAGGTTGTTTACTCATAAGTATCCTTAAGACCCCTAGACAACCTTATCCTTAGCCCATTTGAAAATACATGTTTGGCTGATTTGAAGATTTCTCGAAACAGTTCAGCTGACTTAAGACTGGAATTTACTGAGAAAAATGGAAGTCTCAAACACAAGGTTGGTCGGGATCCACATCTTAACCTTTAATGGAATTGGTTGCTTTTGGCTTGTGCAGCTGGCGATTCCAGATGCTGTGGTTCAAACAAGCCACACTTTATGAGGTTAGCTGCGTTATGCCTGAAACTGTTCACTTATGGCAGGTTGGACCTCGCCTGGCTAAATATGCTGGTCTCGGGACCATAATCAAGATTTAATTTTTGTTTTTAACCTGGCTAAACCAAGGGTGCTCTGCATGGTTGAGGAACCCCATCCCACCAAAACTCAGCAGGGGGTTTTAATCTCCTTTTCTTTCTCGCCCTAGAAAGCAACTGACTCTTCAGTCCATGAGAGTTTATGATGAGAGGCAGAAAAAAGAGACTTCGGATGAATCTTCCAGCGAGCAGATGGCTTTTAAATGTTTTGCTCAGTCAACCTCTCCCGCTGTGTCTGCTGTGGGTACCTCTAATCTTAAAGGTGAGCTGCTTTCCACTCTATTTTCCCACTGGGGTAAGAGTGAGCTGTCCTAACCTTCTATTTATGAATAGTTGTTTCCATACTATCTGGCTCATAAAAAAAAAAATAGGTTGCAAATCAACTCCTGACTGCAGAGGATTAAAAAAAAAAAACCCTCTGATTTTGAAAACTGAGTCTCAACTTTAAAATTTAACTTTTGTCTCCCTCTTTTATATTTTATTTATGGTTTCAGTGCAGACAAACTGGCTGGAACAGAGGACCAGAAACATAAACTGTGTGTTTTCCCCATGAATTAGGAATTCCCAAAATGCCCAGTTAAGGGTTAAAATCACTCCGAACATCCTTCCCCCCCCCCTTCTAAATCCCACCTGACTGCAGAGGTGAAGGGCAAGGAAGTCCAAATCTATGGGGGATATTTGGTTTGGAATGGGAGCTAAAAGGTGGCCAGTTTCCTAGATTTATGTCTCCAGGTAATCCTCAGCTTACAAGGTTCTAACTGACTGTTCTAAGTTAGAACAGCATTGGAAAAAAAGGAACTTGCGCCCATTGTTCACACTTACAACCCTTGGAAAATTCAGACATTGGCAACTGACTCACAGTTATGACGGTGATCCCCTTTGGTGACTTTCTGACAAGCAAAGTCAATGGGAGGGGGGGGAGCCAGCTGGATTCCCCTAAGAATTACTAATTTAACAACAGCAGGCAAGAAAGGTCGTAAAACGGGACAAAACCCGCTTAATGACTGTCTTGCTTAACGACATATATTTTGGGTCGTAAGTGGAGGACTATCTGAACTCGAAAGCAGGTCTCCCAGAGATCTGTGCCCTGACTGTCTTAAGTGACTTTGATTTTGCTAGGAAGGAATGCATTTTTTTATATTTGACACAGTTGTGTTTTTTTTTAAAACAAAAAAAAAGTTTGAACTTTGGCTCTGTCTGTCTGAGTGTGTGTGTGTGTGTGTGGGTGTGTGTGTGTGTGTGTGTCTGCAGCAGACACTGTCCCCAAATTCCAAGTTCATGATTCTTGCTGCGGAAACTAAAAATTGGAGAATTCATGCTATTCTCTCTCTCTCCTTCAGCTTCACCCCCGTACTTCAGAGGATGGTTTATTATAAAAATAAAATAAAATAAGAAGACAGTTAATTCCATAAGCCAGAACTAAATGAGCTAACAGGTCAGGATCAGCTTTGATTCAGGAAACCCTGAATTTTGAAGGAGTCAAGACTATTTATGATTTGTTTAGCCCACTTTTCTTCCTCTTTGGGTTACCCCTCAGCCAGGATTCTTTGTCTGTTTGTTTGTTTTAAGAAAATATCACCGCCTAGTAAAATAGTGGGCTGGAATCTCTTTCTCTGGCTTCCCTTCTGGATTAGGCAGTTGTACTGCCAAGGCCCAAGTAGATCAAACTTCAATAAAAAAAAAAAAAATTAGATCAGAATCCTGAGCTGAAGTTGAAAAAAACCTGGATGAGTTCCAAGTCAAGGAGAAAACTGAATTGTAAGCCCGGGGGACTCCATCTGACCTACTCAACTGAGTTAGGGAGTTTCGTTCTCAGCGGTTGGGGGGACAAGGGAAGGAGGCCATCTCTTCTGAGGAACATCTTGTGGTGGGCAACTGAGAGGGGGTCTTTCCCCTCTTTCCCACCATCTCTCTTTCTCTTCTCCTCAGACCTGTGTCCCAGCGATGGGGAAAGCGACTCAGAAAGCAAAGAGGATCCCATGGAAGCCAATGAAGTCGGGAAGATCTCTACCACCACAGCCAACATCGCCCCCAACAGCAGTTCCTCCTTGGGAGCAGGAGATGGGGCAGAGCCTCCTCGCGAAGGGGGGAAGAGCAGCCCTTCCAAGGCTCCCCCTTTTCTGCCGGACTCCGCCAGCAGCAGTAGCAGCAGCCGGGAGAGCGTGGCTAAAGTGCCTCCGGATTCCCAGCATAGTCCAGCCACCATCTCTTCCAGCACCCGGCATTTGGGCTGTGGTGGAGAAGAACTCAAGAACCCACCCCAGGAGGAATGCAGGATCCTGAACAAAGAACCCTTCACGCCCCTAACCATTCAGACTGACGGCCCTGGGCACCTGGCCCAGAGCCACCTGTCCAACCTCACCTTTCCCCACACCTTGGCCAGCCAGCAGTTCTTCAACCCCCTGAGCAACGGGCATCCCTTCCTCCTCCATCCTAGCCAGTTCACCATGGGTGGGGCTTTCTCAGGCATGGCTGGCATGGGACCTCTGTTGGCCACAGTCTCCGGGGCGTCTGCCGGAGTTACCGGACTAGACAACACGGCGATGGCCACAGCAGCTGCTACCCAGGGATTAAGTGGTGTTTCAGCAGCAGCTGCTGCAGCAGCCTTGCCCTTCCATTTTCAACAGCACGTCCTGGCTTCCCAGGTAAGTTACTGGTCTGTGTGTTTATGTGTGTGTGTGTGTGTGTGTGTGTGTGTGTGTGTGTGTGTGTGTGTGTGTGATTTCTCCCCTCCGTAAAGCAGGTGTGCAATGGCTATTTGGGCCTCCAGCAAATCACAACTTTGCCCTGACACCCCCAGCGTCCATGGATTCCTTGTATTCTTTGCTTTGCCCCTCCAACCTCAGAGGGACCACAGTAGCTTCATTTGTAACAACCTCTAGTTTGTGTGGGAAGCCCTGTGGGTTGGCTGTTCTCCTGGCCAGGGATTGTGGTTACACAACTGGGGCTTCCGGCTTGGACTGATGTGTGAACCCGGCCCTTCGTGGTTTGAGTCCTAAACTTTGGTGAAGGAAACCAACCATGCTTTTGTGGGATGGGTGGACCAGGCCCTACATGTCAACACTAGAGAGGGTGTCTGCCAGAGGTTAAAAAAAAAAGGAATTGAGAGCACAGTCCATTGTTGCTTGCTTAGGCAGAAAAAGGCCAGTGCAGTTGAAAAATAAAAATAAAAGCCAATTTGAAAAAAAAAAAGCCACCTAGTTAGTACAAGTCTTCCCGGGGAAAGTGAGGCCAATCTCCAGAATCAAAGCCCACAATTTTAAGGGTGATGTATGCAAGGGGAGGGGGTAAGTAAATGTGTTGCCCCACTTCTGTGTGGAGTTCTTAAAAATACTTGCCCCCTCTTCCAGTTCAGGAAAGCAGAGGTTCGCCTTTTGTTGAGGGAGGGAGGAAGGAGAAAGAGTGGAGGGAGCTTCAATTGGGAATTAAAAAATAAATTCTCCAGCCGGATTTACCTCCTAAACTAAACAATCCCACGCACTCACCCACTCCTCTCCGCATCCGTCCAACTTGTTTCCCAGGCTGGTGGCAGGGCTGTGGAGCAAATAGCAAGCATTAGATGCTTGGTAGCATTAGATATGTTCTCCACCCCGAGTTCCTTATGAACATAATAAACGTGGGATTAAAATATATATATATATATCTGTAAAAAATATTTAGTTTACTTAAGGAAGGAGGCAGCCTTGGCCCAGCTTGACTCCTGTTTAAATTTGCTTCCCTTTTTCTGCAGCTCATCCTTGGCCCGTCCCCAACAGCGGGGTGGGGGTTTATTTGAGGCTTCGGGTTGGTTTACAAGTCGGATTAAGGGCCCCGTAATCAAGTATCAGCTTGTGTGCCTTCCCATCTCTTAGGGCTAGGAAACAACATCAGCCTTTCTGGATGATCCTCCATTTCCCTATCTTCCACAGCTTGGCCTCCTGTTCTTCAGGATCTGAAACTTAAGTAGGGATTTTTCCAGAACTGGGTCAAAGGCCTAGCGGCAGGAGGAAGAACATGGCCAGGAAAGGCCCACTCCTGCCTGTATGTTTCCCCGCACCTATGCTTGGTTGCAGTCTTCTGGGCTGGGTGCAATTGTTTCTCCCCCCCCCCCCTGGCTACAGCTATGGACTGTTGGCCAAGCCAGCTAGGACTTTCTGCCAGCGAGTGAGCTCAGCAGCTTGAGACAGAGAGGAATGATTGAATGCGGGATCAGAGGGCAGTCAAACTTGGCGGCTGATCTCTCCGGCTGGGCCTGCAATCAACCAGCAAACTGTGGCTGCTCTCTCGTTAAGCCAGAAAATGAAGTGGGATTTGGCTGACGAAAGCGCCTGGCAAACTAGGCGCTTTAGCATCGCAGGCATATCCCAGGACACCTTTTAGGCAGGGCTGGGCCTTTCATTTTGTCTCCCTAATAACTCCCATCCCCTGTGGGCAGAGAGACCTGCAAGCCAGATTTTTCTTAAGGTAGCAAAGAGCTTTATCGCTGGGATACCGAAAGCTCTGCCATAGGGACCTCTCCCTCATCAGCGAGGAGGAGGAGGAGGAGGAGGAGGAGGAGGAGGCTGATGGGAACTGTAGTCTGGGAGCAGCAGGAGGGCTGCCCTCCTTCCAGAGGCACCTGGGGGGGAGGGGAAATGTATGGAACGTGTGGCAGGCCTGCAGAAAAGGAAGCCCATCCAGGGAGAATGGGAGAGTCTGGGTTTAGCTGCACTATAGCAAACTTCCAAACTTTTATTGAGACCAGAATAAAAATTAAAAGACTAAAATAAAGTATCAAATAGATTAATATCAATTTCTATATTATTATTAATAATAATAAATCACTCATGTATGTGTCTATGTGTATGTATAGTATGTCTGTCTGTACCTACCTACCTACCTACCTACCTACCTACCTACCTATCTATCTATCTATCTATCTCCTTCTGTCCATCCCTGGTACTCATGGAAGAGCATTCATGAGTATACCATGAATGCTAGGGATCTCGTGCTCCCAGAATCCTTAACCGAAGACATTTTGCTCCGATGCTTATTTTGTGGAACCAAACCGTGGTTTACTGGACTGGGATTCGTCGGTTTGGCCCCTGCCGACTGACCCCTTTACTCCATCAGCTTTAACCACCCCAGGGCTGACTTTGTACAAGAGAGCAGCTTCCCAAGAGGGCGGCTTAATGGTTGTGGGGAAAAGGGAAGGTCCTCGGCCGGTTGACCCCACTGCCTCTGCTGGCCAGGCTATATTGTGCATGCGGGGAGGGGGCTGGTTGGGAGATTTCTGCCCCCTCCGCCGCCAACCAGGCTCCACCGCTCCTCTGACCGTCTCGCCCTTCTTCTTTTGCAGAGCCTGGCTATGTCTCCCTTCGGCGGCCTCTTCCCCTACCCCTACACTTACATGGCGGCGGCGGCAGCGGCTGCCTCCACGGCGGCCTCCAGCCCGATGCACCGGCCCCCGCCTTTCCTGAACACCGTGCGCCCTCGCCTGCGCTACAGCCCCTACGCGCTCTCGGTGCCTCTGCCGGACAGCAGCGGCAGCAGCTTGCTCACCACCGCCCTGCCGCCTTGCCTGGGCGGCGGGGCGGAAGGCAAAGCCGGAGCTTTGGCGCCCAGCCCCGGCTTGGGAACGCTGGAGTCCTCCTCCGGGTCCGAGCTGAACAGTCGCTCCTCCACCCTCTCCTCCTCCGGGTCGGACAAGGAGGCCACCAGCGAGCTGCAGAACATCCAGCGCCTAGTGAGTGGACTGGAGCCGAAGCAAGACAGAGCCAGGAGTGGGTCGCCCTAGGGGGGGGCGAGGGGGGAGCGCCCTCTCCCTCCCCCTCCAGTATGGGGGGGGGCTGGGCACTTCCAGTTTCCCCCCCCCCACGCCTTATGGGCCCACCAGGCCTCTCCAACATGGGGAGTGGACGTGGGGCTGGGGTCCCGGTGGGGAGGGAAGCGGTGGGTGGGAGGGCCCGGAGAGCTGACCTGTGTGGGTGCGTGGGAAGCCTGTGCTACTGGTAGCTGCTATTAACCACTGTTTGGTCCACTGGAGGCAGGTGTGAATTCTGGGTGGGTGGGGGGGGGTCAGTTCTATTGGTCCTCTCCCTTTTCCCCCACCCCACGTTCCTTCCTATTTTTTTTTCTTTTCTTTCGTTTTTTTTCTCTCTTTTGTTCCTGCCTCCCCTTAAAGATCAAAACAGAGAAATGCAGACCCCTCTTTTGGGGACCCCATGGAGAATCGGCTTTTTTTTTTTTTTTTTTTTTGCATAGCAGTTCCTTCGAAAATCAAGCAAAAAAAAGGGGGGGGGAGAAAGGCTGATTCTTTTAATACTTTTTTTGAGGGGTGTGGCTATTTGTTTATTTTTGCATGGTTCCTTTTAAATCTCTTTATTTGGGGAAAGCCCCCATTTCACGAATGCTTGCTTAAGGTCCCCAAAGCATTAAATATGTACATGTGTATGTATATACATGTATATATGTACATGTATATATATATATATGTATGTATATTATACACACACATAAATGTATATGTGTGTATATATGTGTGTATATATATAGATATATATACACACACACATGCGTATATATATCTATATAGCTACATACATATATGTGTGTGTTTGTAGCTACATATATATATATATACACACACATATATACATATATGTATACATATTTCCATTTTTTGGTTTCTTTTTCTGATAGGAGCAATTTAAAAAAATGTAGTTAGAAGGGGGAAGCATTATAATTTTGCTGGCTTGTTTTAAAAAGACCCCTCCCCCAGTTTCCTTGTTTGTTTTTAATACTTTTTTCTTTCTTTTACTGTATATGCAATAACAAGGTTTATAAACGTAATAAGGAGAAGGGGGAAAAAACAGTGGATGCTATTGATAAAGTATTTATGTAATTAATGGATGACTTGTAAATACCTGGCCTATGAATACTCGAAATTAAAATTTAATTTATTGATATTGTATATATGTCTGTAAATATAGACCGCAGCTGTCTTTCTGGTTTTGGGTTTTTTTTAAACACATTTTCATTTCAAAGTCAGGTTCCAAGTTGTGAAGAGTTACAACTTCAAAAAAAGTGGGGAAAAAAGCAAAAATCCATCAGAGGAAGATCATGTTTACATTTCCGATGTTCTGTTTTGTTTCTTGTTTTACTGTGCCATTATAAAGAGAAAGGAATCGTTTTTTGTTGATTTGAGGGGGAGGGAGATGCATGCAAAACGCAGAACAATAGGATTGAAAAAAGACTGTACAATCGCTGGACATCGCTGGATGCTCCCTGATTCTACCATGGGTAGAAACGATTAAATAAATATGTTAATTAAATACTGTCATACTTCTCAAGTAGGTTTGTGAAGAGGGGAAAAAAATCTGGGAGTTTTGTTCACTTAAAAAGGAAAAAATCATTGCTATTTCTACCCACCCCCCATTGCCAATTGATTATGATTGGTTGCACTTAGACTGGATTCGGCATTTTTGTTCATCTATCCTTCCCAAGGACCTGGGATTGCCAGATGTGGATATTGGATGGTGTTAGAGATTTTGTCTCAGGATTTAAGCTCTTCTGAGTAAAGCTGCCTTTTGCAATTGACTGGTGGGGATTTTGTCAACGCGGAAGGTGTTCAAGTGTCACTCCAGATGTTTTTGAGATTGCACCCAAGGTGATTATCACTATTGGGACTATCTTTGCTTCTTCCACTTATATTTGCAGATCTTTATATTTTGTGATTTTCTTCTCTCCTCTCCATCTCTCTTCTCTTCCCTTCCCTTCCCTTCCCTTCTCTTTTCTTCTCTTATCACAACCACTATCCAGACTTTTTTTTCCTTCTTATTGACAGTTATTAAATCTAGGATGTTCTGTGGCAGGTTATTATTATTATTATTGTTGGAATATTGAGTCTGATATTTTTACAGGTTCAAAATTTAGTGTTGAGCATTGTTGAAACCAAAACAGAAATAAATAGATTTGTTGAAATGGTTCAAAGGCTTTCCCCCTTTCCTGTAACCTTCCTCTCCCTCCCAAGAAAGTTGCTTTTAAGATCATTACAATTTCAATCTAAGTATTTTCTTTCCATTGTGGTGTCTTTGAGGTTCAGCTGATGTACCTTGAGGGCGCCTGGGTCAAAAATATTTAACAAGTCTTTTTTTCAGATTGCTTTGAATCTGAATTGTTTTGTTTTGAGGAGGGGGGGGGTAAGATATATCCCTCCCAGAAAAAGCATTTAAAAAGCGAGGTGGTACCAGTACAACCAGATATGTGTTTACTGAGATGTAAATCCTGTTGACATCAATGAATGTGGAAGCTAGAAAAGGCTATATACAATCTCAGTTTTGGTTTCATTCAGATTTGCAAGGGGGCAAGTATGTACATGTGTTTAAACCTTCCATTCACATGTACTTGCTGGGTAGAGCAGAGTCCTGGCTGGGCCCATTGACATCAATGGGTTTACACAAAAAAGATTTGTCTTCATTACTTGCTGATTTTCCCCTGCCCTGCTCAACCCCCCCCCCAAATTGCCCTCAAAACTTCGCCATGCAAGCATTAAGCCTGGCAAAAAAATCAAGATATACACTATTCAAATCTCAAATCAAGATTTCTTTGCAATTTTGTGTATAAAAGGCTTCTAAGAATCAGCACAAAATCTGATGGGGATCTGGGCAGGGCTGGAGTTACAAAGTCAATCGAGGGAGTTAAACAGTTAATTTTATTTAATTATAATGATAATTCTGCCGAGGGAATAGAAATCAACCTAGCTTCAAACTTCTATCCGGACTCTCCTCTCCTCTTCATCTGTATTTATGATTAAGGGGAAATATTTATACAGCTCACAAGCCTCCGCCAAGCAGGGGCGGAGAGAATGAGAGTTGTAAATCTTGGGGGGGAGTTAAGAGTGGACTTTCAGCCTCCTTTCCACAAAACTCTGGAAGGTGAAACCCCCGGGACGGAGCGGACCCTTCACACGGCCTCTCCATCCGAGTCAGGTTCCAGCAAGTCCCGCTTTTGAAAATGGGGTACTGTAAAGACTCGGGCGACGCTGTAAATATCGGGGTTTGGGGGGGGTAGAATCTTCTTCCCCACCTCAACCCCGGTTCCATCCTCCGCCGCCGCCTCCCCACGTAACTTCCTTCTCGCCTCTGAATCTCGCGCGCCCTTCGGATCCACACGGATCTTTTTTGGGGGGAGAAGTGAGGCCGTCGAAATTCTGCGTTAGGTTATTTCTAAAAAAAAACAAGCAACGGCTCTTCCTCACCCCCGGACTCTTGCGACGCCCTTCTCCACGGGAAACGGGAGAGAAAACCTAGCTAGACGGCTGGCCCTTCTCACTTTCCAGCCCGCAGCTTCGCGCTGGTAGCTGCAAGGCAGAGCGACGGGAAAAGGGAGAATCTGACGGAGGACAAAGTTTCGGTTGACAAATGGTTTGTTTATGTACTCTTGGCAGAGCGGAGGGGAGAGACAGACTTTTAGTTTTTGCTTTATCTTCTCATTCATTTATTTATTTAAAAAACATGGGTATCCGTCTGTCTCTTTTTTCTGTCTCCTTTCTTTCTCCCTTTTTATTTATTTAATTTATTTATTTAATTTTATTTATATGCCGCCCAATCCTAAAGGACTCAGGGCGGCATATAAATATACCAAATATATCCCAAAGGACTCAGGGCGGCATATAATTCTCTTTCTCTCCGTTTCTCTTTCTCTCTTTTTTCTCTTACTCTCTCTGCCTCTTTCTCTGTCTCTGTCTTCCTCTTTCTCTCTCTTTTTCTTTCTTTCTCTCCGTTGCTCTTTTTTTCTCTTTCTTTCTCTGTCTCCTTTCTTTGTTTTCCTCTTTCTCGCTTTTTCTTTCTTTCTCTCCCGTTTCTCTTTCTCTCTTTTCTCTCTTACTCTCTTTTTCTCTCTCCTTCCTGTTTCAGTTACATTCCTTTACGAAATACAACACAGGCAGAAAGCGGCATCCCTCCGTGCCTGTGGGTGCGCCCGCGCGTGTAAAGATCTGTGTAATCCCCAAAGCCCAGCGAGCCACGAAACTTATTCCTCTGTAACTTTGCGGCGCATTAAAATGTAATTACATTAAAGTTCTCTGCCGGTTCACTTCGGAATTAGCTTAGCTTGCTAAGACGCGCACACCGAAGGCAGGGTGTGACTTATACATCCCACCCTCCTCCTTCCCCCCCCCCCGCAAAAAGAAACACTGAATTTCGCTCCTGTCTGGTTAAACCGCCCAAACGCAGGTAGAGGAACTTCAATCCCCGGGCTTTGGTTCCGAGTAAATTTTGAAAGAAGGCCGCAAAACAGCGCCGGACGAGAGGCCTCCTCGCTATCTATTCTCCCCGAACACCCCTGCCTCAAATTAACGGGCTGCTCTTTTAACGACGATGCGGGTCCTAAAACGGGGACCCCCGTCGGTAGAACCTGGGGGTTTTCTTCCCGGGCGCTGGGGGTGGAGAGGGGGGGCTTTTAGGCAGCGCTCGCCGGTCTTAGGAGCCGGAGGCAGAGCGAGCGATCCAGCCTCAATCGATCGAAGCGGCGTCTCTATATTTTATAGCCGGGATTGTTGGCTTCGATCGCAGATGGGCCGTGAAAAGAGGCTGGGCCAGGCCGAAGCGGGTTTGTGGACTCCGGGTGCTGTGAGGCTCCGGGCCTTACAAGAGCACCCGGTGGGACCCAGTCCAGCCATGTAGTTTAGGCGGGCAAGCCTCCCCCCCCCTTCGTCCCAGAAGCCAACTAGCCAGTTGGCCACAATTGCAAATCAACCAGCCGTTGTGGTACTAATTTGTATTCGCTTGTCCCCGTGTGCGCAGAGAGAGGGACCTGGCTTCCGGGCTGCACGGGAAACAGCCCCGTTCGTGTGGATGCCAGGGAGAGTTACTCCCGAGGAAACAAGTCTCCGAGATGGGGTCGCTAGGATTGAGCGGATTCCAAATTCCACTTAGGGATGAAAGACGCGGTCGCCTCTCCCTTGCCTTGCCTTTTATCGTAACGGGAGCCCTCGACACCCCTCTGCCTCCCCTCCCCCCCCGCCCTGCTCTTCCTCTGGAAACCCAGCCAGGATTAAGCGCAGGGCGGCTGGAAACCGAATTGCGAATCGACAACATTGCTTTTAAAAAGATAATTCGGAAATTGACGGGGCGCCGGGGACCACGGCTGTAGAATCGGAAAAACACCCTCTAATTCAAATTCGTTTCTAAAGGCCACACACGAGAGCGGCCGGTTTTCTTGTTTTAGTCCGCTTCCGCCTGCTTGGTGACCTCGGTGGGCTTTTAAGATGCTTTATGGCCGTCCATAAAACATATATTTTGTGAGGCAGGAAGGAGGGGGGAGAAAGGTTGGGAAGGAAGGAAGGAAGGAAGGAAGGAAGGAAGGAAGGAAGGAAGGAAGGAAGGAAGGAAGGAAGGAAGGAAGGAAGGAAGGAGAAAAAACAGCGAAGACCAGGAAAGGAGGGAGAAAAGAATGAAGGGACCAAAGGCAGAAAAAACAGAAGGAAAGAAAGAAGAGAACCAAAGATAGAATGCCTTAAAAGGAAGGGACGAACAAGGTAATTTGTTCGTTCGTTCTTCAACTTGGGAACCTCGCTTGGCGGAAGATGGCGGGAAGGGGTATTTACTCAGGGGTAAGTAAGTGTTCTGCTTTCAGTGACGCCGCTTCCGTCGCGGCTGGCACGGGGAAGGAGCCATGGACGGGAGTTCGAACCGCGTCTCTCTTCCAAATCCAGACAAGCCGGAGCGCTCCTGCTTCTTCGAGGCGCCCTCCAGTCTTCCTGGCCAGGCCGCGCCAGGCCTCCAGGAAAGTACCTGACCACGGGGCATGAAAGGCGCCGAGAGGATGTAGCCTGGCTCCTTTCTCCAGGCTCATCTCCGGTGCCGAAACGAAAACCGCTGAGCCGGGTTGTGTCCGACCTGTATGGCCCCCGGGACCCGCGCTTCAAAGGCAAGCGGGGTAACCCTGGTATACAGGAAAAGGGTCCCAAACTGACGGCGGTACGTGCCGGACATCCACGTGCCAACCTAGGTGTCCGCTGAACACGAAGTGTGGACGTGCCCAACTCTATCGACTCTTCCCCAGCTCGTGTTTTTGTTCTGTAATTGCGCCGTTTGCTGTGGGTGCTTTTCTAGTGTCTCTCGCCCGCCGTCTCCCACCACTGTGGCCCGGGTCGGAGTTGGACGGCCTTGGAAATTTGTTTAAATCAATAAATAACCCTCCGAAGGGATGAAGGGGAGAGGAAGACAGTAGGAAAGAGAAGCTGAAAGGAAGAAGGGAAGGTAAAAGGGAGGAGAAAAGAGGAGAGGAGAAAAAGAAGGAAAAAAAGAAGGCAGAGGAAAGGCGAAAAAAGAGGGTGAAAGGAAGAGGAAGGAGGCAGAGGAGAAGAAGGAAGAGGAGGCGGAAGAGGAGGAGGAGAAGGAAAGGGAAAAGAAGGAGGAGGAAATGAAGGGAAATGAAGATTCCAGACATTTACCCCAAAACGATTTTTTTCCAATTCCAAAAATGGGGGGGGGCCGGTCTTATCCTCCGGATTCCAACCTCGAAACCAACTTCTTTTTTTTTTCCAGAATATAAAATCAGAGCCTGATTTCCGCCTCCCCCCCCCAAATCACCTAGCCCACCCTGCAGCTCCCGTTTCCGCTGGAAAAGAGGAAGCGAAGGTAGGTAGCATCAGGAGAAACCTCCGAGGTCGCCCTGTCCACACTCAGGCCAGCCCAGGGACAGACCCACCCGCCGCCATTAGAACTGGACGCCC
The DNA here is from genome assembly GCF_016545835.1 of Crotalus tigris. Lineage (NCBI taxonomy): Eukaryota > Metazoa > Chordata > Lepidosauria > Squamata > Viperidae > Crotalus > Crotalus tigris. The sequence continues at coordinate 1,200,493 of NW_024100632.1, forward strand.
ACCGCCTCAAATTCAGGCCAGCTGCTTTGTCGCATTTTGGAACCGGGAGAAAAAGCCTTCCAAAGGAAGCGCCTCTGCGCGCCCCGGAAAGCTGGTTTTAAGGTGATTACGGCGAGGCCCGTGGGGGAAGGTGGAAATGCTCGAAAGTGTGGCTGAAAGTGTGGGGCGAAAAGTCCCTTTGGTGTGGTTCTACGGCTCGTTAAGGAAGAAAAACCCGCACTTGGCAGTAATACTTAGTACCAGTGTCGGGCGAGTGGGGTAGTGTGAAGCAGCGAGTGGGTTAAGGGAGAAAAGAGAAAAGAGGGAAAGCAGAAGGAGGAAGAGGAGGAGAGGAAAAAGAAAAGGAACGGGAAAGAGGGAGGGAGGGAAGGAAGGAAGGGAGAAAAGGAGAAAAGTGAGAGGAAGAAAGGAGGGAAAGAAAGAGAAGGGAGGGAAAGGGAAGGGAAGGGAAGGAAGGAAAGGGAAAAAGAAGGGAAGGGAAGGGAAAAAGAAGAGAAAGAGAAGGGAAGGGTATCTTCAAGGCAGAACTCTCTCTCTCTCTCTCTCTCTCTTGACATAAAATAGTAACGTTAATGAGTAACTCTGGTGGCGCTTGTTGGACGAGGTAAACAGCGAACAATTCCCGGATTATCATCTTTATTACTCATCTGGCGCCTGGCTTGATACTCCATTGGTTTTATGGGTTGGTTAAGGTGGAGCCAGGCGGCCTTCGCCTTGCGTGGGGAGACAGCGCCACCTATCGCCAGCAGCGGGGAACAGCGCGAGCTTGCATTCGTCCCCAAACCCCCACCGCTCCACGGAGCGCCTCGCGTGGTTCCCACGTATCCTAGCACCTTCAAGACACGTGGAATGGATCTTTTGGAGGTGAATTTCTTTAACTGAGACAGGTTCAGGAAGTTAAACGTCCCTATGTTTACCTATGTTTTCTTGAAGTTCAATAAACCTCATTAAAAAAAAATAAACGTTCCTTCCTTTCTTCCTTCTCTTCTCTTTCCTTTCTCTTCTTCCTACCTTTCTTTCCTTCCTTCCTTCCGTCTCCCCCTCCCTCACTCTCTTCCTCCCTTTCTCCCTCCTTCCCTCCCTGTAATCTCTCTTTCTTCTTTCTTACTTTTTTTCCCATTCTTCCTTTGATGTGAGAAACCAGCTTCTGAATTATTTTTGATCTTTTTCTAACTTCTGAAGTGAGGAGGGAGGGAGGAAAAGAAGGAGAGAGGAAAAAAAGGTAAGAGGGAAGGAAGGAAGGAAGGAAGGAAGGAAGGAATTTGTATGTAACATTTAAAATTGTACTTACAAGTACTGTGAAGCAATTTTCTTCTGTTCCCTTTTGTTTTTTTCTGCCCTTGTAGACGTTCCTTTATTTTTCTGTTTTCTCTTTCTTTTCCCCTTGCATTAGTTCTTGTTCATTTTTTTTATCTTCTGTTTAAAATCTATAGTAAAAAAAAAAAAAACATGTACTGAAAAAATACACACACAATTTTTCTACTGCAACTGTAATTTCAACTGCATTGATTTTAAAAGAAGTCCTGGCCCTTTTCAGCATCCCCAGAGTCGTGTGACCCAAATTTATATGCTGGGCCACTGACTCGTCTTTATGACGGTTGCAGTGTCCTAGGGCCATGTGAAGACCATGTGTCAGCTTCCCTGCCAGCTTCCAACAAGTAGAGTCAATGTTTCTATCAATGTTCTATCATTCGATCAATGTTAAGTGGATTCTTTTAACAATTGCTTAATAAGCAGGGCACAGGAGCTCATAAAATCAGGCAAGACTTCTCCAGCATTGCTTAGCTGTGAAAATTCTGATCCCATTTTTAGTCATAAATGGAGGACTACCTGTATTTTGTCCGATCTTGAAAAGCTGAGCAGATTTATTTATTTGGATATCTACTCCAGTACAAGGAAATCCCAGGATTATAGACTGGAGCGGGTAGCTGGAAAGAAATCAAGGATAAACTTTCTCTCCCTTGGTGCCAAGAAAGATGCATGGATCTGAAAGTCCCCAGCTCAATTCAGCCTAAAAGGTTTGCCAAATTAATGGTGAGAAAGCAAATTAAACCCCTTCTTAAGGGCTTAGCATCCATTTAAAAGTTTAAGAAGGATCTTCCCTGCCTGCTTCCTTTGGTGCTTGTTCCAGAAACCCTTAAATTTTTTTTTTCAGCTTTAGTTTGCAGTTTCTGGAACCCAAAGAGGCTTTTTCAGGAGGCTGCTGGACTTTCTTGTTTTTCTTTGAAGATGGCTTGGCTTCTCAGTCGCTGTTTGGGACAACGATGACCTGGATGGTTAAGAATCTCCATAGACATTTGGGTAAGAGCTGAAGAAGCTTCTTGGGTGAGAAGCGAAACGTCTTCAAAGAAAAACAAGAACGTCCAGTTGCCTCCTAGAAAAGCACCTTTGGATGTCAGAGAATCTCCATGGACATTTAGTTTCTGGAACATGCTGAGACAGGAAGAAAAACCCGGAATTCCTATTCTGGAATAGAACATCAGAGTACAGGTAGTCCTTCATTCCCCACCATTTGTTTGAAGTTACAACAGCACGGAATAAAAGGGACCTATGACCGTTTTTCGCACTTATGACCGTTGCAAATCCCTCACAGGTTCGAAGGCCTGAACCTTTGGAAAGTAAAATGAAGGAAGACTGACAAGCATCAAGAAAGCCAGACAGATTTAAGGAACGTTTTCTTTATCCCTCCATGGCCGATGTGTTAAATTTAGTAAATAAATCAGGAAAGAAAGAAAGAAAGAAAGAAAGAAAGAAAGAAAGAAAGAAAGAAAGAAAGAGAGAGAGAAAGAGAAAGAAAGCAAGAGAGAAAGAGAAAAAAGAGAAAGGAAGCGAAAGAGAGAAAGAAAAAGAAAGTAAGTAAATAAATAAATCAGGAAAGAAAGAAAGAGAAAGAAGGAAGGAAAAAAGGAAGGAAAGAAAGAAAGAAAAAGAAAAGAAGGAAGAGAAAGAAAGAAAGAAAGAAAGAAAGAAAGAAAGAAAGAAAGAAAGAAAGAAAGAAAGAAAGAAAGAAAGAGCTTGGCAAATGGTTCATATTTATGACACCTGATCCGCTTTTGCAACCTTCTGGCAAGGGAAGTCAGTGTGGATTCAGTGAACAACCATGTTACTAAACAACAGCAGGGATTCACTGAACAACGATGGCAAAAAAGGCCGTAAAATAGGGCAAAACTCACTTAACAACGGTCTCGCTTAGCAATGGAGATTTGGGGCTCCCTTAAGGTCATAAGTCGAGAACTACATGTAGCCACAGATGGTGTAGCAATGTTTTGTCCAAAGGGGTCAAGTCCTCCTGCACCAGTGGCTTTCGGGATTCAGCCTGTCTCTGGCCACCCCACGCACTAACTCTGGCTCCCTGGGTTAACTCCTTTTCAGAGTTTACACAAACTCACTCATCCGGTTGGTTTAGCTTTTTTTTCTAGGTTCCTGTCAATCTTCCTGTTTCTCAGCCATCAGAACGGCATCAGTGGGCAGGGAGTGAGTGACTGGTGTTATCCCCAGGTATGGAACAAGGAAAGTCACGCACCACCACTGAAGTGTTTGCCTTGGGGATTTTAGAAAAGCAGTTATTTATTGTGACTTAACGGCAAGGGTCAGGAACTTGTCAATACTTTTTTTAGGAGGGGACCTTTGGAAAGTAAAATGAAAGAAGCCTGTCTAGCATCAAGAAAGCCAGGAAGATTTAAGGAACATTCTCTTTATCCCTTTAGGCTGGAAAGGGAACAAGAGCCAGTGTGTTAAATTTAAGAAATAAATCAAGAAAGAAAGAAAGAAAGAAAGAAAGAAAGAAAGAAAGAAGGAAGGAAGGAAGGAAGGAAGGAAGGAAGGAAAAAGAAAGAGAGAGAAAGAGAAAAAAGGAAGGAAGGAAAAGAAAAAGATAAAGAAAGAAAAAGAGACAAAGAGAGAAAGAAAGAGAGAGAGAAAGACAAAGAGAGAAAGAAAGACAAAGAAAGAAGGAAAGAACAAGAAAGAAAGAGAGTAAGAGAAAGAGAAAAAAGAGAAAGAAAGGAAGGAAGGAAAAGAAAAAGAGAGAGAGAAAGAGAGAAAGAAAAAGAAAGAAAGAAAGAAAGAAAGAAAGAAAGAAAGAAAGAAAGAAAGAAAGCTGTCTCAGAATCTTCAGAGTTTCTTAAAAACAGCCTGCTTATAACAGTTGCAGCATCCTGATGGTCACGTGATCAACATTCAGACACTTAGCAACTGACTCATAGTTATGACAGTCGCAGTGTCCTGGGATCATGTGATCCCCTTTTGCGACCTTCTGACAAGCTAAGTCAAGGGGGAAGCCAGATTCACTTAACAACCGTGTTACCACCTTAACAACTGCAGGGGTTCACTTAACAACCAAAGCAAGAAATGTCGTAAGATGGGGTAAAACTCATTTAACAACCGTCTCACTTAGCAACAGAAACTTTGGGTTCAATTCTGGTCGTAAGTCAAGGACTATCCGTAGAAAATGCTTGGCATTGCCTGCCTCCTTGCTGCCCTCTACTGGTCACCTGGAACTTTAATGG